>NC_041214.2:61349586-61351451 GCF_002837175.3 Physeter macrocephalus
AGATTGCTTTTGCTATTTGGGGTCTTTTGTGTTTCCATACAAATTGTGAAATTTTTTTTTCTAGTTCTGTAAAAAATGCTAGTGGTAGTTTGATAGGGATTGCATTGAATCTGTAGATTGCTTTGGGTAGTAGAGTCATTTTCACAATGTTGATTCTTCCAATCCAAGAACATGGTATATTTCTCCACCTATTTGTATCATCTTTAATTTCTTTCATCAGTGTCTTATAGTTTTCTGCATACAAGTCTTTTGTCTCCTTAGGTAGGTTTATTCCTAGATATTTTATTCTTTTTGTTGCCGTGGTAAATGGGAGTGTTTTCTTAATTTCACTCTCAGATTTTTCATCATTAGTGTATAAGAATGCCAGAGATTTCTGTGCATTAATTTTGTATCCTGCTACTTTACCAAATTCATTGATTAGCTCTAGTGGTTTTCTGGTAGCATCCTTAGGATTCTCTATGTATAATATCATGTCATCTGCAAATAGTGACAGCTTTACTTCTTCTTTTCCTATTTGGATTCCTTTTATTTGTTTTTTTTTTTTTTCTCTGATTGCTGTGGCTAGAACTTCCAAAACTATGTTGAATAAGAGTGGTGAGAGTGGGCAACCTTGTCTTGTTCCTGATCTTAGTGGAAATGGTTTCAGTTCTTCACCATTGAGAACTTTGTTGGCTGTGGGTTTGTCATATATGGCCTTTATTATGTTGAGGAAAGTTCCCTCTATGCCTACTTTCTGCAGGGTTTTTATCATAAATGGGTGTTGAATTTTGTCAAAAGCTTTCTCTGCATCTATTGAGATGATCATATGGTTTTTCTCCTTCAGTTTGTTGCTATGGTGTATCACGTTGTTTGATTTGTGTATATTGAAGAATCCTTGCATTCCCAGAATACACCTCACTTGATCATGGTGTATGATCCTTTTAATGTGCTGTTGGATTCTGTTTGCTAGTATTTTGTTGAGGATTTTTGCATCTATGTTCATCAGTGATATTGGCCTGTAGTTTTCTTTCTTTGTGACGTCTTTGTCTGGTTTTGGTATCAGGGTGATGGTGGCCTCATAGAATGAGTTTGGGAGTGTTCCTCCCTCTGCTATCTTTTGGAAGAGTTTGAGAAGGATAGGTGTTAGCTCTTCTCTAAATGTTTGATAGAATTCGCCTGTGAAGCCGTCTGGTCCTGGGCTTTTGTTTGTTGGAAGATTTTTAATCACAGTTTCAATTTCAGTGCTTGTGATTGGTCTGTTCATATTTTCTATTTCTTCCTGGTTCAGTCTCGGCAGCTTGTGCATTTCTAAGAATTTGTCCATTTCTTCCAGGTTGTCCATTTTATTGGCATACAGTTGTTTGTAGTAATCTCTCATAATCTTTTGTATTTCTGCAGTGTCAGTTGTTACGTCTCCTTTTTCATTTCTAATTCTATTGATTTGAGTCTTCTCCCTTTTATTCTTGATGAGTCTGGCTAATGGTTTATCAATTTTATTTATCTTCTCAAAGAACCAGCTTTTAGTTTTATTGATCTTTGCTATTGTTTCCTTCATTTCTTTTTCATTTATTTCTGATCTGATCTTTATGATTTCTTTCCTTCTGCTAAATTTGGGGTTTTTTTGTTCTTCTTTCTCTAGTTGCTTTAGGTGCAAAGTTAGGTTGTTTATTTGAGATGTTTCCTGTTTCTTAAGGTAGGATTGTATTGCTATAAACTTCCCTCTTAGAACTGCTTTTGCTACATCCCATAGGTTTTGGGTCGTCGTGTCTCCTGTCATTTGTTTCTAAGTATTTTTTTAATTTCCTCTTTGATTTCTTCAGTGTTTAGCCTCCATGTGTTTGTATTTTTTACAGATCTTTTCCTTTAATTGATATCTAGTCTCATAG
>NC_041214.2:61353909-61354460 GCF_002837175.3 Physeter macrocephalus
GGTGGGTTTTTACCTTGCTCCTTCATCTGCTGTGTGTTTTTCTGTCTTTTCATTTTGCTTATCTTACTGTGTTTGGGGTCTCCTTTTCGCAGTCTGCAGGTTCGTAGTTCCCGTTGTTTTTGGTGTCTGTCCCCAGTGGCTAAGGTTGCTTTAGTGGGTTGATTAGGTTTCCTGGTTTGGGGGACTCGTGCCTGTGTTCTGGTGGATGAAGCTGGATCTTGTCTTTCTGGTGGGACGGTCCACGTCTGGTGGTGTGTTTTGGGGTGTCTGTAGCCTTATTATGATTTTAGGCAGCCTCTCTGCTAATGGATGGTGCTGTAGTCCTGTCTTGCTAGTTGTTGGGCAAAGGGTGTCAGAATAAAAGGGAGAAAAAATAGAAAGGAAAGGAAAGGAAGGAAGGAAGGAAGGAAGAAAGAAAGAAAGAAAGGGAGGGAGGGAGGAAGGGAGGGAGGGAGGAAGGGTGGGAGGAAGGGAGGAAGGAACGGAGGATGGAAAGGAAGGAAGAAAGGAAGAAAGAAAGAAAGAAGATAAAATAAAGTAGGATAAAATAA
>NC_041214.2:61354909-61393295 GCF_002837175.3 Physeter macrocephalus
ACAGGACGGGGTTAAAGGAGCAGCTGATTCGGGGGCTCTGGCTCACTCAGGTCGGGGGGAGGGAGGGGTACGGATGCGGGTCGAGCCTGCGGCGGCAGAGGCCAGCGTGACGTTGCACAAGCCTGAGGCGCGCCGTGCGTTCTCCCGGGGAAGCTGTCCCTGGATCCTGGGACCCCGGCAGTGGCGGGCTGCACAGGCTCCCGGCTGGAGCGGTGTGTAGTGTGACCTGTGCTCACACACAGGCTTCTTGGTGGCGGCAGCAGCAGCCTTAGCGTCTCATGCCCGTCTCTGGTGTCCGTGCTGATAGCCGCAGCTCGCGACTGTTTCTGGAGCTCCTTTATGCGGCGCGCTTAATCCCCTCTCCTCTCGCCCCAGGAAGCAAAGAGGGAGGAAAAGGTCTCTTGCCTCTTCGGCAGCTCCAGACTTCTCCCGGACTCCCTCCGGGCTAGCCGTGGTGCACTAACCCCTGCAGGCTGTGTTCACGCCGCCAACACCAGTCCTTTCCCTGTGATACGACTGAAGCCCGAGCCTCAGCTCCCAGCCCCGCCCGTCCCGGCGGGTGAGCAGACAAGCCTCTCGGGCTGGTGAGTGCCTGTCGGCACCGATCCTCTGCGGGAATCTCTCCGCTTTGCCCACCGCACCCTGTTACTGCGCTCTCCTCCGCGGCTTCGAAGCTCCCCCCTCTGCCACCCGCAGTCTCCGCCCGTGAAGGGGCTTCTAGTGTGTGGAAACCTTTCCTCCTTCACAGCTCCCTCCCACTGGTGCAGGTCCTGTCCCTATTCTTTTGTCTCTGTTTATTCTTTTTTCTTTTGCCCTACCCAGGTACGTGGGGTGTTTCTTGCCTTTTGGGAGGTCTGAGGTCTTCTGCCAGTGTTCAGTGGGTGTTCTATAGGAGCAGTTCCACGTGTAGATGTATTTCTGATGTATCTGTGGGGAGGAAGTTGATCTCCGCGTCATACTCTTCCGCCGTCTTCTCTCTCCTCCTCGCATCATATAATTATTATCTAATATTACTATTATTGTTTATTTTTAAGTCCTAGTATTTATCTTTTGTTAATCAATCTTTTTATATACTTCTCTCTAAGTAGGATTTTTTTAAACTTGGTTCTAATGAAATTACCCTCTTCATTGTATATTCTTACTTTTCAGTCTTACTGATACAGCTTAGGTATAAAAAGATCTTTCTAGTGATAAAATCAAAATGAAATCTCTAATACTTGGAATGCAGATGTACCTGGCTGTAGTATCTTTCCACTCTTACCTTTGTAGTCTCAGGTTTGTCATTTGTGATCAGAGTACTAGAAATCAAAGGATAAGCATTCTCTATTTTGTAACCAGAAACCATCCTGCTATTTTGAAGTGATTGTCTACTAATAAAGCACTTCAGTTTCATGTCTGTTATAGAAAACCAGTGCATAAGCCATCTGATTTTTTTTTTTTTTTTTTTTGGTACGCGGGGCTTTCACTGTTGTGGCCTCTCCTGTTGCGGAGCACAGGCTCCGGACGCACAGGCTCAGCGGCCATGGCTCACGGGCCCAGCCGCTCCGCGGCATGTGGGATCTTCCCGGACCGGGGCACGAACCCGTGTCCCCTGCATCGGCAGGCGGACTCTCAACCACTGCGCCACCAGGGAAGCCCAAGCCATCTGATTTTATTTTTTATCATGAGTGCTTTTATAAGGTTTTTCTTCAAAGAATTTGATTAATTCTTACACATTTTTATAAATCTCCTTATGTGTAATATATATTTGTTCTTTTCTAACACTTGCTCCACACCGTCCCTGTTTAGTCTCCGATGCTTCTGCCCTCCGCATACCTCTTTTATTCAGATAGAAAATTGCAAATACAAGATTACATCAAATGCCTTTACAAAAACAGCCATGCCTTTTGGTTTTAAAAAAGTAGCATTGTGGCTTTTTATTTTTAAAATCAGTGGGTGAAACGTAAAATCTTCCTGTAGTTTGTTTGTTTTTAAATAAGCCGTTGTTGGAATTATAGTGATTAAGGGTGGGAGGACTTCGCAGTCAGAAAGATCTCAGTTCATATCTTTATTCTGCCACCTACTAGCTGTGTGATTAGGGAAGTAGTTTAGCTTTATTGAACTTCAGTTTGTTCCTCTGTGGAATAGAGGTAACAATACCTGTCTCATAAGATTGTGTGAGATTATCACAGGGATGATTAAATGAGATACTAGACATAAAAGGATTTGCATAGTCCTGGGACATAGTAAACACTCAGTATATGGGAGATGATAATGATTATTTATATTAATATTAGTCTATATAGAGAGGAAAGAGAGTATATGGATAATAGCTATTTTTTAATAGTTTGATAAGGAACAAAGGCAAGGAATGGAGAAGTGGAAATTGTTTACATCTTGTCTTCAACTTTAAACAAACACTCTCGTGGACACTTAGATTTTATTTCACTTCACCCTACGTATTTGGTCTTATGCCAGATACTACAAATATTAAAATGAAAAAAACACTAGATCTGACAAATTTACAGTTAAAGTAGCAGAGGTTAGTATACCTATTTCATCAAATTACTACACTGCTACTAAAATGCAAATATTCAACACCTTAACATCGATAATAATGTGAATGTTACACATAACTGCAATATGGTGAGTACTATTAACATATCTGCCCTTTACTGCATGCCTCCTACAAGCCAACATCATCCTAAAATGTTTAGAAAACTTACTTAATCCCCTCAACAATACTGTGAAGTAGGCATTATTATTGCCATTTTCCATATGCCAAAACCAAGGTTCAGAAATTAGGGAACTTGCCCAAATTCAATCTAGCTAAAATATCATCGTCACCTAAACAGCCTAAAAAGTGTGAAACAAACCAAGCTGCTTTTAAGAACTAAAAAGAATCCTTACTGACATCTTCCTTCACTTTCCTATTTTAAGTAGGTCAGGATATATATAAATACTACCTGGATCCATATCCCGACTCCGCCGCTTACTAAGTTGTATGAACTTGGTCAAGTTATTCCATCTCTCTCTGCTGCTCAGGTTCTTCAACTATTAACTGAAGATAATAATACCTACCTCAAAGAGCTGTAGTGATATTTAAATTAATCTGTTTTTGTTAAATTAATCTGTTTTATATTGTTGGAACAGTTCCTATTATATAGTAAGCTACATATGTGACCAATAAACAGACAAATAAATAACAAAGCACACAGAGAACACACTTTAAGAATTCATTCAAGTCACTGAATATATTCTCCAATGTATTTCCCTACTCATCCCCCTTTTCTGCTTTCACAGTCAATATCTGCTTTTTGTGGAAAACAAAATAAACAATGTTAAGTGCAAGTTTTAAAGTGTAAGATATAGATAAAATTTAGCACTTAGTCTAATATGTTTGTTATACCTTTACTCATCTGTTGGTTTTCCCCTGATTATTCCTCTTGGTGTCTGAGTCTTGTTTATAGCAATCATTCTCTTTTCATTCTTCTTAAAACCAGACATCAGAAATGATGCTAAAGTAATATTTAGTGACTATTATAGACTTAGCTTTTTTAAGGACACAGCCCATTGCCTAAAAACTTATATTTATGATCTGTATTGATTAGGAGGCAACATCTTTTAAAAAGGAAATATTTAGTTCTAACCAGTTTTTCACTTTTTATAAAAAAGTAATAAAAGCCTTTGCTTTTAAAAACTGCACTTGTTAATACAGCCGTGCTCGGTCCATATCTTTCACTGGAAAGATGGGTGATACAATTCATTGGTTTGATACAATCTCATTGGGAGAGATTCCATATTAAGACCAATCTGGCTTCCTACTTAATAATTTAATACTATTCTGTTATGTTATTCTTTTCGATGCTCCCTTTTTTTACAATAACAATCAAATACTACTTATAGTCAAAATCCAGTTTTAGTATAATTTACCCTCTATAAAACAGACTTTTAAAAATCAACATATCTAACATTTTATTCCTGTCCCAGGTAGCAGGATGCTGTAACTAAATACTTTTTAAAGGCTGTAACTAAATACTTTTAAAATGCTGTAACTAAATACTTTTTCCCCTCTGTGTTCTCCAGGTTCACAGTGGAACAGGAAATTGATTTAAAACATGTTTTGAAGGCTCTTGGAATAACTGAAGTTTTCATCAAAAATGCAAATTTGACAGCCTTGTCTGGTAGGAAATAAACACCAATTTTAAAAAAATGTTATTCCATAAAGTTTTTTTAAAATGATGGTGGTGAATCCTCTATTTATTAAGGAGTTCTGAGGTAAAATATAGTTATCAGTTGCCAGATAAATATAAGAAATATATTTAACTTCTACAAGCAAAACTATAAATACAGTCACAACATTGTTTGTATTATTCTGCTCCATGTCTATCTTTGATAGCAGATTATATTCTCCAGAAGACCTGTCTTATGCATCTTTGAATTCCCCATCACATCTGACAGAATGCCTTGTAGAGCAGATAATCAATAAATGTGTTGATTGAATATCTCAATATGTCCGGTTATAATAAATCATATGGGAAAGAAAGAAGGAAGAGAGGATAAATGAGTGCCTGCTGTGAGAACTAGATGCTTTTAAAAAGAACACCTGTGAGATGATGTAAATATTATCTTAAGTCTTCAATAAAAAACAGTGGTTTTGAAGAAGTAGCTTCAAAATATACTTGACATATTGGGTGTTGAGTAATTTATTTAAAATATCCCAAGGGAAAACAACCAGTTAAATTATTTAATTCAGATGCCCTAATTTGGTCAGGATAAAAATCTTAACATATTAGTAACATTAAAGTACTTAGAAATGTAAAATCCTTTTGGAAATATTTTTAAAGCAGCTAATCCCAAGACACGTATTGAAATAAGGTACCTGTGAGTGTAAGATTTAGTTAGCTTAGATAATGATAATTTTCATCATTTCTATAGAACATGGGAAATAAAACAATATGTTTTCTGATGAGATAAAGACAGATTTATATCAAGATAAAACAAGAGTTCAGAGCCCTAGGAGCTTGGATGTGAGCCATGAAGGTAGAATAAGTGGAGATTCAAAGGGTAATGGGTACATTGTACTTGAGGCAGAAATATATATATATTTGTGGTTCAAGCACAGGATAATTTAAAGTTCTTATGCTCCTTTCCTTAGGAATTCAAAGAATGCTATACTGGCCAAATTCCAACTAAATAATTATATTTTGCTTTCTTACCATGGCTCTATTTTCAGTTTGATTAGAGATTCCTCAGTGTGTCACCCAAACATCTAGGCAGTTATTTCACACACGTAGAATATTTACTGCTTTTCAGTCCTGAGGGAGTATCACTGCAGTGGCAAATCAGTTATTGTGGTCAGTGTAGGTCAAATTTTTTGACACATCTGGAAGGTTTAAAAGGTAATATTTAACTGCCTTTACTATGTACAGAGACAATTGAGCATAAATGTACATATGAGTGCAGATTTGAAATCACACTAGGCTCTTTCAGAGTTCATAGAGTCTATAGCGGAAAGTCTTTGCTCTTTGATCAAACCTCCGTCAGAACTGAATCCTTCTCAGCATCCTGCTTACAGCTGCATTCCCAGTACCTGGCCCAAGGCTGACACATAGTTGGCACACAGTAGATGTCTGCTAGAGGATAAAACAAGGGAGAGGGCTTCCCTGGTGGCGCAGTGGTTGAGAGTCCGCCTGCCGATGCAGGGGACACGGGTTCGTGCCCCGGTCCGGGAAGATCTCACATGCCACGGAGTGGCTGGGCCCTTGAGCCATGGCCGCTGAGCCTGAGAGGCCCGCGTACCGCAAAAGAAAAAAAAAAGGGGAGAGAAGAGATTTACCCAGGGCCACCTTGTACATTATATTTCTTGAAACATTTAACTCCTTAAAATATTAGTAAGAGATCTAGGATTGGTCATCCTCAAACACTACCCAGTTCAGGTCTTCAGGATAACTGATCTAAAACCAACTTCTCAAGTTTTCAGTGGGAATTCTTTGATTCTTAAATTCCTAGTTTTGCCACTAGAAGTCTTAGAAGTCCCGGCATGCCAGCTACTTTAACCAATACATTCTTCATTCTCTTTCTCTCTCTCTCTCTCACTCACACACACACATATACACAAATATGTACATTACTTTATGAATCATTCATTCAAAAACTTTCTAGTGACACAGCTATAAAACTTTCCTCTCTGCTTCCTCTAAATTCAATAGCCTTTATTCCCTGCATCATTTTGGGGGCACCATATGCTCTGCCTTACATGATTGGTGTACTGTTCACATGTATACTTCTTTGCCTCCCCAAATTACATGAAAACCTTGATGATTAAAGTGTTTGTGACACTTAGTAACCCCACAAGTACCCAGGAAAATTATTAGCATGTATTTGGTTATTACTTTCTACTTTAGTGAGAATTTTCATGGTGTTTAGGATATACAAATTAATTCTATTCAATGCCATGTCTATTCCTTTCATTTAACAACTCTGTCTGATGCAGATAGTGTGAGCAAAGTACTAGGTCATAAAAATGAAGAAATAATTAAGATATCATACCTGTTCTGAAGAAACACACAGACTCGTGGGGAGAAAGACATAAACAGCTGGATTTAATAAAAGGAAGAGTGATAGAAATGTTTTCTTGTAGTAGTGGTTCTTAACCAGGACAATATTGCCCTTCAGGGAACATTTGACAATAGCTGGAGACCTTTTTGGTTGTCATAATTAGGGAGAACTACTGCCATCTACTGGGTGGAGGCCAGGGATGCTTCTACATCCCTGTGATCTACACTGCACAAGACAGCTTCCATGACAAAGAATTATCCAGCCCACAATTTCTACAGCAATGAGTTGAGAAACTCTGTACTAGAGAAAGCATTACGGAAGCAGAAAGGAAAAAAAAGGGGAGAATGGAAGGGAGCATATTGGGTCAAAAGATGGAGGAAGAGACTATGTATTTTTTTTTCTTTCTACTTTCTTATTGAGGTAAAATTGGTAGCTAACATTATATAAGTTTCAGGTGTACAACACAATTTGCTATTTGTATGTACTACAAAGTGATCACCACTGTAAGTCTAGTTACCGTCTGTCACTGTACAATTGACCTTCTTCACCAATTTTGCCCACCCGCTTCCTCTGGTAACCTTCTCTTCTGGTAACCACCAATCTATTCTCTGTATCTCCATTTTAATGGGTCTTTTTCTGGCGTTTTGTCTTGTTCTTTCATTTGGAATACACTCCTCTGTTCCCTCATTTTGCTTGACTCTCTGTGTTTGTTTCTATGAATTAAGCGAAACAGTTACCTCTCCCAGTCTTGATGGAGTGACCACATGTAGGAGATGAACCTTATTGTTCAACCTTTCCCCAGCTCTTGGTTGACTCCTGAACCCTTGTGATTGTCTAAGTAGCCTGGTTAATACTTGATAAATCCCAATTGCGGACAGTGTGTGAAGACCCAGCTGTGTTCCAATAAGAGGGATCTCAGTCAGCACCTGGTTTTAGGCTGATTAGAAGCCAGCTCTTCAGGCAGCAGCTTTTAAAGTATGCAAATCCGTGCAGCCCTGTGGGTCCACAATTATAAACCCTGCTGACTTCCAGACCAGATCTGAACATGTTCCTGGGTGACAGTTTGCAAAAATCAGGGTTTCAGATGAATGAATAAACTCTGGGGAGGTACCAGTAAGTTGTGGCAAGGCCAAGGGAGGGCTGAAGGATGGTATCTCGCTGCCTACGTTCCCTGCGAACTCCTCTGTAGCACCTAGATGTGTACCAAACGTGTAGCCTGTCCCTCAGGTTGAAGCTCCAAGACAAGGAAATGGACATTTTTCACAGGCAGACTGGGGATGGGTTTTAGTCTGCTGTCTGTGCAGTGCCCCGGGGGGTGATAGCCTGCACAGAACTGTTTCTCTGATTGTTACAGTCCTTTGGGGCCCAGAAATGCAAGCCCCTCTGGCCACCAGGGCCAGGCAATCAAGGGGAGCCACCTGTGTGGACTGTGCTCACCCCCAGCTTTAGCGATGCAGGTGAAGAGCATTGGGGGAAGGGCCCACCCTTGCCTCTAGCGAGGTGGGTCAAGAGCGCTGGAAATGGGGCACACCCAAGGCTATAGCAAGGCTATGCTTGTGTGTGCCCACCTGCATTAGCAAGGTATAGGGGGAGTGCAAAAATGGCGCTCACCCATGCCTCTGTCCCCAAAGAAAGTCCCAACTTGTCCCTGCCCCTCCAGCAGATACTTTAAGATTAGCAAATGAACCTCCTTCACATATAGTCCAGGTACTTCTCTAACTGCTGCCTTTGTACTGGGTCCTGGGATGAGTGAGACAGTGTGCAAGTCCTTTCAAAGGAGTATCTCAGGGCTCTACACCGCCCTGGGTGCCCTGGACATAAGCCCCATAGGATTCCAAAGCCAGATGTTTTGGGGACCTCGTGTCTCCAGTGCAGGTCCCTAGGGTTGGGGTGCCCAACGTGGGGCACAGATACCTTGCTCCTCAGGGTGTAGCTCTGGACCTGTGAGATCCCTCCCTGTTGGAGGTCTCTGCGCCGGGGCATGGAGTTTTTGGTGGGACTGACCCTCTGCATCTCCTACCACGAGGCCCTTTTATTCCTTGTTGTGCCTCCATTTGGTCAGCTAATTATTAGTTCTTTTTCAACACTCGTTGTTCCTTATGTAGCTTTAGATTTGGTGTGTCTGTGGGAGGAGGTGAGCTCAGGATCTTCCTACACCACCATCTTAGACCACCCCCCTCATAAGTATGTATTTAAGCTTCTAAATGCGTAGAACATTTTTGAACAACATCTTAGAAAAGGAAAGAAGTGGTTGCCTTGAGAATACCGGACAGAGGCTCTTAGATGAGAGAAGGGGTTTCGTTTCATAGACCACTGTGTACTGTTTGGAAATTTACCTTGTGTACGTATTACTTCTTTAATTAAAAGCCTTATGTAAAAACTGGGGAAATCTTTTTCAAATAACATTATTAGTAGAATTTGAAAACTCGAAAGTACCCAGAAACCAATTCAGTACTATTGGGACACTGCTACATTCTAAAATCATGTAACTGAGATTTTTATCTTTCTTTAAAAATAGTTAATGTGATTTAGCAGTGGACCAAAAATACCCTACATGACATTCTCTTGCTTCTGGAAAAACTGAATGACTTGAGAGTCTTTTGCTAAGACCTCTTGGATCCATGCTTTCATTTTCTGTTCCATGGCATCTACTTTCATTTCAGACTCTCATTACTGCTGCCCTAGACTATTTCAATAGCCTCCTAAATGGTTTCCAATCTCTCTACCATCTAATCTGTCTTATCTACCACTGCCAAGATTAATCACCTTAAAACTCACTCTCTGATCATTCCAGTTCCTGTTCAGAGCCTCCCTTCGGTCTGCTGTTCACCGTCCACCGCTCGGCAGGGCGTTCAGACCTCAGCTCCCTCCAGCCTCGTCTCTGGCTGATTCCTTACACACAGCATGTGCTCCAGCCAAAATGAACATTTGCTCTGCACCTCACATCCCCCAGCCCTCATCTTTATGAAATTTCTCCCACCTGAAATAACTTTTGAACTGAGCCTCAGGTCAAATATCTCCAACTTTATTAAGCCACCATGATTACGCCAACGAGAAGTAATCACTCCTTTTTAAATACTACAATATTCTATTATTTTTCTTATGCCACATACCACATTTAATTTCATATTATCATTATTTATGCATTGGATATCTCCCACCAGAATTTAAACTTCCACATAATTGATCCTTATGTGTGTTTAAGAAGCACCCAGCACCGTGCTTTCTGCTTCCTACTCCCTGAATGAAGGAACAAATAAGATGAGATGCTCTGTATTTATTGTGTTTATTTTTTCACCTCAGTTTGATGTCCATTGCTTTTGACGCTAAATTCCATGAACATAAAACATAGTAGAGACTCATGCAATAAACATGGAATCCAGAGAGTGCTGAGAATCATTTTCTTCTCAGGCTCTATTTAAAATGCTCATCTAGTTGCAGCGAAGATCCTGTTATAGAGTAGGGCTATTTTTGTAAGGGAAATGAAGGACCATCAGCATTTGGATTAATAGATAATCCTCTTGGAAAGTGTAAGGGGAAAGAGAAAGAGAGTACGAAATCCTTCAGCACGAAGTATGAGCTTTAATGAAGGAGCCAATGAAATAAAGGAATTAAGAAGACACAGCAAAAGCCATATTCGGGTCAGACTCAAGCGCTTAGATTTATGCTGGACTGACTCTTACATCCTGCCCTTGTTTGTTCTCTTTCTCCTTCTACCTGTAAGTCAGAGTGCTGTCTTTCTCTTCCAGCGCCGTAATTCCAGTTCTATCTACCCCACTTCCTTGCTTGGACTGTTGCAACAGCTGACACAGTTGATCTTCTTGCCCCCAGCTGATTGCTCATCCAATTCACACTTTACAGCTGCTGCCACCGATATCTTCTAAAATCAAAACCATCATGTCCTGTTACTTCTGGACAAAGCCCGTGCTCTCTAGCATCATGGTCCAAGCTCTTAAAATCAAGCACATCCCCCGCCACTCCCCTCCTCCTCCTAGCCCCAGCTTCAGTTGGACCTTCAGGTCATCACCACTGCTTCTCTCACTTTGCAGATATAATTCTCTGTTTGGAATGCCCTTGTCCCCTTCTCTGACTTTCACTCTTCTCCTTATTCTTCAAGAACCAGTCCAAATGTCAGCATCCCTGAGAAGCTTCCCCTGATGTCTTGCCCTTCCTAGATGGTTTACTTTCCCTTATCTGGATTCTGATAGTGCAAAGTGCTCTCACAACTTCTACTTTTTCCTTGGATTCTTTGTTCTTATACCTGTCACTGAGCTCGGAGCTCCTCAGAAGCCTGGCCTGTGTCATAGACATCTTTCTGTCCTCAGAGCCCAGCATGGTGTGGGGAGCAGGATAGATGCTGGGTGGGTGCGTGCCCTGAGAAGATGGTGCTGGGCTCTGCCTTGCTCCAAGTTGGGGGCTTCTCTCAAGCCTCTGGCCCTCCTCACTCCCCATGCTCCAGCCACACAGGCTTTTTCTGGGTCCTTGAACACACCTGGCTTGTATCTGCCTCTGCACTAGCCTTTCCCCCCAACTGCTAACTCTACCGTTAGGTCTGCCTGGGACTGACTCCTCTGTATTCTTTAGGTCTCAGCTCAAATTAACCTTCTCAGACAAGCCTTTCCTAACATCCAATGTCAAGTAGCTCCTCTTCCCTTCCCAGTCACCAGCCAACCCATCACTTTATATTATTTCTTATACTTACCATACCCTGAAATTGTGGTCATTTATTGATTTGCTTTTTTATTGTCCTTGTTATTTAATGTCTTCTCTCCCCCATTAGGAAGGAACTATTTAGCTCACCATAGTATACCCGGTGCATCCACAATGTCAGGCACATAGGAGGTGCTCAGTACATGAATAAATGAATGAGTGAATAAATGAATGAGTATTTGCTGGTCTATAAAAAAATCTCTGCAGAAAAACAAATAAGCGAACACTATTCCTACCTTGAAGGAGCTCAAATTCTAAAAACCTTTCTAAAGTTCATGGGTGGGGCTGAAGCTAAAAGTATTTTAGCAACTAAAGTACGGAGACAGAGAAGTTTTTGGTATTCTAGGGTTCTGTTATGGAACTCCGTTCATTCTGTTATTTTAAGCATGTCCTTGGTGATGCAGAAATCCATTAAAATTGGCTGATTAGGAACAGTGCCACAAAGGAAGTAGTGGCATACTCTTGCCTGATGGCCATCCGGCCAGCATTATGTCAATCACAGGTACTTAGAGCCTTTGGTGCCCTGCACGATACCTCATACGAGCAGGGTACTTGATAAATATTTGCTCAGTGACTGAATGAATGCCTTAGTATTTTGCCCTGCTTTTTTCAGAAGAGCTTGAATTACTGCCCAGCTCTTCTCTGGGGAACCTAGGGTTTGCTGGCACTGTTTCCATCTTATCCATTGTTAAAAGCCTTGCTCCACGCTGCCTGGAGAAAAGTAGGACCAGTTATTTGGCAGCAATGTCTGCTGTGGCCAGAAGGAGAAGACTGCTTGGGACCAGTGTGTGGGTTTTTGGTGTTTTTTTTTTTGGTAGTTCTGTTTGCCATTGATTTATTTATTTCCATTTTTAGAGAATAGTTAACTTTTCTCTAACAAATAAGACCAATTTATCAGTGTAAATCTCTTTAACTCCCCTCATATTATGATTCCTTGAATACCTGAGTGCATACTTGGTGGCTGGAAGTGTGCAAGGAACTGGGGATAGGGACAGGAGATAAATAGGACAGGAGGGTCCAGGCCCTCAGGGAATAAGTGCATGGCAGGAAAGATGGCCTTGACTGACATATAATTACACAAGAATGAGCAATACTGGAGGCCAAACATAGAAGCTATGAACTTGCCTGTATTCCTGCATGATCTGATCTCCTTCTAAGATGCGGCAGCAGACACATTCTTGCTTAAACTACTTTCAGCTTATATTTTATTTTAATGTGACAGCTTGCAGTTTGTGCCTAGAGAAAAAAGTTTCATTTTCTTTTGTTCCCTCAGTGTTCATGATGTGATTTCTTACTTGTTACATTCTCTCCTACTTGTATATCCACAGGGGTGGTGTTTTGCTGAAGGTTAAGTGTCGTGAAGTCTTGTTTACAACTGGAGACATTTGCTGTCCTTGGTGTAGCAGTTAATCACCCCCAGGAGTTGGAACATTGGATTCAATCTTTATTTTGCTGTCTTTGAAATATATAGGATGACAGTGGTTTGTTGGATGCCATTCCCTTTGCTCTTCTACTCAATTAGATTTTTAAGTTTTCTAGTGTGTGTGTGGCCTTTGTATTCTTTCTCTCTCTGGGGCTGTTTTCCATCAATTTTCCTAGACCATCTACTTTGGATTAGTGTCACATGTTTTATTTATTACAAGAATAAACTTTATAGCCATAATGGTGAACAGAATTGTGGTCATGGTACCCACAGAGTGACAACACCCAAAGTCTTACAATATGAAATAACTAACACCTTTCATTCAACAGTTACTAAATGTTGGGTTAACTACTGGAAAATTACACATTACCAAGAAACTCCCTCTACTTAGGTTAGTTCATTCATTAGGCTCCCTAAATGCCAGAAGCCAGGGGCACTAAGGGGAAGGACACAATCCTTGCCTGAAGGAAGTGGACAGTCCAGGAAGAGAGAGATAGCAATATGAATATGATATGTCATGAAGGCTTAAATAGAACTAGATCCTGGGTTCAGTGGGAAAGTGTGGTCAGTTCTAGTTTAGTGGTGGGGGGGTGGGAATCAGGAGAGAGCAGAAAAGTCCTGGTAGGGTTCGAAGCTGAGCCTTGAAAGTAGATTAGGTGTCTCACTGTACAAGGGTTCAGTGAGTTTCTGGGGAAGCAAAGACACAGAAGTGATAAAGTGTGGTATGATCAGGCCATTGCCATTCAAATAATCTGGAGCACAGTGTGTCGAGTGAAGAATGCTAATTGGAAGAGGCAACCTCACGGAGGCCCTCATATTACATACTGAGCAGGTGTGCAGGTGTGTTATATACTGAGGGGGAGATGGGAGGTAGAGCTAGCAGGAGAGGTGATAAAGGGTTTTAAGTAGGGGAGTAGCATGATTTGGTTTGTATTTGATTATCATCCCAGAGGAAGCTTTAATGTGAACGGGAGGCAGTTAGAGTAGTTTTAACTGCTGTGTCGTGTCATGATACACTGACATCCCCAGAAACTCATTTAAAAAAGTTATTTGTATGTGTTGAGGGGTTTAATTTTCTGATTTTGAAGAACTTTTACCTCCATATTAATAGGTGAGTTTGGTCTATGATTTTCTTTTCTTAGACAGTCCTGTTTTAATTTTAATAGCAAGTAAGATGACCCAGAGATGACTTAGACTGCTTTTATTCTCTTTCTAGAGTCTGGAATAGTTTTATCTCAGAAAATTCGGTTGCTAGAAGGTTTGGTTAAAGTTCCCTAGAAAACCATCTAGGCTTGGAGTCTTTAATTTTGAGGGTGGGGGAAGATTCTGTCTACTGATTCAACTACTTTAATGGTTACTGGACTATTCATTCTATTTTTTTCCTTGATTCAACTTTATAATTTAAATATTTTTATAAAATTGTAGTTGATGGCAAATCATCTATTTCAAAGTTATCTGCATAAAGAAGCATAAGAAACTTGTGGGGAGAGTTGGAAATATTCTTTATCTTATTTGTAGAGGTGGGGTCATAGATATATACATCTATCAAAATTTACCAAATTGTGTATTATAAATAGTCACAATGCATAGTAAATAAAGTATACCCTTTAAAGTTAACATTATCTGCAGAAAATTATATAGTATTTTTCGTGATTTTTAAAAATTCTCTTCTGTTATCTTTAGGTATGTTCTGCTTTTTTTTCTTAATATTGTTTACTTGGGTAATTTCTCTTTCTTCTTTGTGAATCTCATTATAGGTTTGTCCATTTCATTATCTTTTAAATAACTAGCTCTCTGGGAAGAACCCTCGGCATTCTTGCTTTCTTGATCTTTCTGCCATGATGTCTTGCAGCATCCCTCCCCTCAAAACCATTCTGTGGAGGTAAATGAGAGCACATGAGAGGTTTGGGGACTAGAGGAGGGTATACTTGGGGCAGACACCAGGGTTGAAGGGAGGAGATTCCTTCTTTCAAGGTACTTAGTACAGCCAGCAAATCAGGCTCAGGGGATATTGGAGGCAGTTTCCTTTGTGCAAATTAGGGTCTGAAATATCATTCGGTGTTATTGAAAACTACCCTCAAATTTCTTTTTCTTTTTTTAAAAATAAATTTATTTATTTTTGGCTGCGTTGGGTCTTTGTTGCTGCGCGCGGGCTTCTCATTGCGGTGGCTTCTCTTGTTGCGGAGCACGGGCTCTAGCCGCGCGGGCTTCAGTAGTTGTGGCATGCGGGGTCAGGAGTTGTGGTTCACAGGCTTAGTTGCTCCGCGGCATGTGGGATCTTCCTGGACCAGGGATTGAATCCGTGTCTCCTGCATTGGCAGGCGGATTCTTAACCACTGCACCACCAGGGAAGTTCCTCCCCTCAAATTTCTGAAGAGGGCTTACCTGGCAATGTGGACACTCCTTATCCTTTAGGAACTGGGTGCTGTCACTTTCGCATTTAGGGCCATTGATGCATGACTCTACCTTAACTAGCAGACTGATGAAAATGGGCAGCAGAATCTGAAAATAATATAGCATCTGTTAACTACTAAATAGTTATATTTTTACTGTCCTGGAATTCAGCGTTTGTTTTGCCTACTAAATTATTTTTACTAGTTACTTAATGCAATTGATATTTTTCTTTTCATTTGCTAAAAAAACCTAGTGGTCTGGATTTGAGAAAGCTAATTATACTTAATTGTTTGATGTAAAACTTTATTGCTTTTAATTTTTCTTCTGGTTATCAAATGCATTTTAGAAGAAAACATCATAATATGTGAGATGGACTATTTCATAATGCAGTGCTTCTATCTTAATGCTAAATATGAGCTGAGGAAGGAGTATCCCTATTAAAATATAATCAGAGATGCCACCAGTTTGTCTTGGGGCTTATTCAAAATAAGCAGGTGCTTTGCAACAGGTGTACCAAAAATGTTGTTGAACATCATTTTCTATCGGTATCAGATAATTATGTGTCTTTGAAAGTATTATTAAGTAGTTTAATGGGAAGTCAATTGTGCTTTTACTGAATAGGGCTGGGCATCAGCAACAAAGTTATTTATCTTAAATTTGAAGTAGACCTCCTGGGATTAGAAAAAAAAATGGTACAAACTTGAGTAATCCTTTATCTTGCTTCTTGTGCTATTTTCCTTTTTAGACATTTGCAGTATCTTCCGTTTGTTTTGTTTTAATCTTGGGGAAAAGTGGGACACCCAAGACTGAAGGCTATTGTATTGTATGCTTTGCTAGGGCTACCGTAACAAGGCACCACAGACTGAGTGGCTTAAATAACAGACATTTATTTTGTCACAGTTCTGGAGGCTGGAAGTCCAAGATTAAGCTGTCTTCAGGGTGGATTTCTTATGAGACCTCTCTTCTTGGCTTATAGATTGCCATTTTCTCCCTATGTCTTCACATGTTGTATTAGTCAGGGTTTTACAGATAAACAGAACCAACAGGATGAATGCATATACATATATATATATGGAGAGAGATGGATATATGCATTTGCATGTATATATATATGGAGAGAGAGAGAGAGAGATTAAGAGATTTATTTTAAGGAATTGGCTTGCACAATTGTGTAGACTTTGTTTTTCTTTTTTTTTTTAACATCTTTATTGGAGTATAATTGCTTTACAATGGTGTGTTAGTTTCTGCTTTATAACAAAATGAATCAGTTATACATAGACATATGTTCCCATATCTCTCCCCTCTTGGAAATATAAAATCTGCAGGGTAGGTCAGCAGGCCAGAGACACAGGGAGGAGTCTGAAGGCAGTCAGCTGGCAAAATTCCTTCTTGCTCAGAGGAAGCTAGTCTTTGTTCTGTTAAAATCTTCAGCAGATTGGATGAGGCCCACCCACATGATGAGAGTAATCTGCTTTACTCAAAGTCCACCATCTTTAATGTTAATCTCATCCAGAAAACATCTTTGCAGAAACATCCAGAATAATGTTTGACCAATTATCTGGGCACTGTGGCCAAGCCAAGCTGACACATAAAATTAACCATCATGCATGGTCTTCTCTCTGTACCTGTCTGTGTCTAAGTTTCCTCTTCTTGTAAAGAAACCAGTCATACTGGATTAGGGCCCACCCGAATGACTCATTTAAATTTAAGACTATCTCCAAATGCAGTCACATTCTGAAATCTTGGGGGTGAGTGCTTCCACATACGAATTTTAGAGAACAAATTCAGCCTATAACAGCCATTAATTTAAAAGTAAGCATAACTAGAAAGACAGTTCAAAGGGAAAAACAATCCTCCTAATATTAAAAATGTGACTTTAGGATAAAGTTCTAAAGTCCTCTGACTTTAGGATAAAGCATGTTTTTGAATCCTCAGATAAACCAATTAATTGGAATGGGAAATAACTTTTTGTGTGTGTGTGTGTGGTACGCGGGCCTCTCACTGTTGTGGCCTCTCCCATTGCGGAGCACAGGTTCCAGACGCGCAGGCTCAGCGGCCATGGCTCACGGGCCCAGCCGCTCCGCGGCATGTGGGATCTTCCCGGACCGGGGCACGAACCCGTGTCGCCTGCATCGGCAGGTGGACTCTCAACCACTGCGCCACCAGGGAAGCCCAGGAAATAACTTTTTAATATATTCCTGTTTCTACAACCTGGAAGTCAATTTTGTTTTCCTTTGCCAAGGATATTTCTATTATCACAGTAATTAGAGATTAGATTTTAAAAAATTTTTCATTCTGGTTATATGTGGATTTCTGTTTTCATTTTATGTTTTGAAATTTCAAGTTAGGGAGAAACATGTAAGAAGTTTTATCTTGAGTTATGAACTAATTTGAGGTTGCTATTAAAAACAGAGCCACGTTTCTGCTTTTCCTGGCAATATAAGAAATAAACGATGGGAAAATTACCAATAAAAATGAAGGAGAAAATCAACAAGAGAATATAAAATAAGGACAAAACAGAAAATATATCTTCAATGGTTCTTTCAAATCATAAATGTAATCTTACATTATCTCATGTTTTATATCAGTATCTTATATCACTTATATTTCTCAAATCTGTTTAACTAAAGATAAAGTGCTTCCCTTTCTCTGATACCGAAGAAATGCTTCTGTTATCTCTTTTTTTTTGCAGATAAGAAAGAGATTTTCCTTTCTAAAGCAATTCACAAGTCCTTCATAGAGGTTAATGAAGAAGGCTCAGAAGCTGCTGCTGCTTCAGGTGCCAAATTATTGTTTTCCAAAATCTTCTCACTTTTCTGAGATTTGTATTTTTAAAGCAATCTTGGGTAGGGAATGGAGGTCATTTAGAACTAAGCCAAAAAACGGACCCTGCTCTAACTTAGAAGTCAAGCTAATGATGAACCTGCTAGTATTTTCCAAATAGGATATGAAGCGTGCACTCATTTCAGTGCCCCATACAGAGTAACTCCCATCTCTAATTAGAGGAAGGAGGAGATTGTCAGCTCTGCAGAATAGATTTTCCTGCTGTGCTGCCTGTTTAAATATTTTAAATATTTCCCTGCTGCCCAGTTAATCATTTTTCTTTCTACTCAATTATTTTTGGAAGTTAGTTCTTCATTTTGTCAGTGAAGAGCTTTGAGTTTTTAAAAAGCATGCACAAACAAGAGTGCATGTTAGTATGCAATGCATAATTTTAAGTTAATAATAAAATAATAATTTTAAATAAAAAAATTTTTTTAATTTACCTAAATTACGTGTCCAAAGCAAAATGGTAATGTCCTTGGTTATTCTGAATGTTCTGACTTCCTTAGTTAAGCAAGAAGGAGTTTTCTTTTTTTTTCATTTGTTTGTTTGGATTTGTTTCAATATCATGTTCAACAGCCATCATCAAATTTTGGTAGGATTTTTCCCTTCTCCGGTAAAATGCAACATATCATATTTGCACAAATTATTTTTAACTTCTGCATACATTTGTCCATTAAAAGGATCTCATCAATTAAAATGGTGTTTTCAGGAGGAAATAGAAACAGTAGTCTCAGGCATCGAAAAAGCTTAAAATCTTACATAATTTAATCTTGGCCTTTTCCTGACAACAAATCACCCTGCAGAAAGTATAAAATGATTATCCCACAATAAGGATCTCAAGAAAATTCAGTTTCCCAGCTGTAGGAAACACCATTGCATCTCTCCCTGCTGTATTTTCTCTTTAATCACTGCTGTTCTGTCCACTTGCTAGAAGCCTGGTGACTTGCTATGTAAAAATCCCCATTTCATATAAAAGAAATAATGATTTGAGAATATAAAGAAACTGATTTTTGTTTGTTTGGGGTGGTTTTTTTTCCCCCTTTCCTTGACTCAAAGGTCATTTTAGTAAAGCTGTAAGTATTTATCTGAGACTGAGAATAAAAATTTGTAACATTCAAAATAAATTGTCCTATATTTTTGGTGGGATGATGGGATGGGATGTGTGTGTGTATTGGGGTTTTTTTAAGATCAAGTAGAAATGTTAATACATTTACAATTTTTCTCTAAGTCTTTAAAATCTTGTTTCATGTAAATCATTACCTTTGCATTAAGCATAGGTAGTTTGGAGAAATTACTCATTAGTCCCCCCACATCCACAGACATGTAATTACTTTCTCTCTGCGTTACAGGAATGATTGCAATTAGCAGGATGGCTGTGCTGTATCCTCAAGTTATTGTCGACCATCCATTTTTCTTTCTTATTAGGAACAGGAGAACAGGTAAGTCTGTTATGAAAATAGAACTTTAATAAGCTAAAAAGAAATCATTTTTTTAATTGAAAACATTTTCTGCATTATTTATCAGATGTGTTGAAATGATTCTTTAGATGAAAATAATTTACTTACATTTTTATCTTTAGAATTTATGAGTATCCAGGGACACAGTACTTATCACTGAATCTTTTACTGCTTGTATATTCAGAAAACTTATAGTTTATTCATAAAGCTGAGGTTATTGGAGACGAGTGTTCTTGCTTTCATTTACAATGTACAATTAGAACATTGCTAATTGTAAGCAAGAAGGAAAATAAATATCTTTTGTTCAACTCCTCTTTTGTTCATTCCCAACCCAATGCAGGTACAATCCTATTCATGGGACGAGTCATGCATCCTGAAACCATGAACACCAGTGGGCATGATTTTGAGGAACTTTAAATCATTTTATTTAAATAATAAGGAAAATAGTAATTAAGCACATTATGTTTGCAACTGGTATATATTTGAGACTTGTGTTTTACAATATATCTTAAGATGATACTTAAAATAGCTCCCGATAAAAACAATGTATGTAAATTATAAGCCAACTTGTCAAGGAATGTTATCCGTATTATTGAGGTAATGATCCTGTCATGTCATTGTGTATGTTGTGCTAGTATTTAAAATAAAAGTACATAGTGAACATGTGAACAGCTCTGTTTTTCATTTTAGAAGTTGTAGTATTAAGATACCTCTAGGTGAAATTTGGAAACAATGATGTTTCTGGACATCTTAAGTCTTTTATAATCATGTAGAAACAAAGCACCAAAGTAAATTAGCATCATACACTTATACATAACAAGCAACAACAAGTGAGGTGAAGACAGGTACTCTGCAAAAATTCTAATTGCTGTTTCTCTGAAGACAGTGTATAGTGTAATATAAAACCCTGCACACTGAACATCTTCTGTGTGGCTCCATCACAAAACTTGTTAGAAAAAATTAGGGCTATGCCAACCCACAGATTATAGCTATAGCTTACTGACTTTGTCTTTAAAGATCATTGGCTTCATAAGGGTGATGTAGATTATGAGCCTGATATATCACCATGTTTTGCTGTGGCAAGTAAAATCTGAACTGTAACATAGTTCCCAAAAGTCCCCCAATAAGCCAAATGAGCACATTAATGATAAAAATATGCCCTCTGGTATGTCACCGGAGAATTAACTAGAAAAACTCTGTTAGTACAGATACTAGAAACTAGCAGATCATAGGTTGAGAGCTGCCCACAGGGATGTTTTTGTTTGTTCTGTGCAAGAGGTTTTCATGTTTTGAACTTGAATGTCTGTAACTGGAATAACACATTCCTTGTTTCTCCCATTGGTTACCTGATGGCTCCGGGATGCATTTGTGTTTGAGACCTCTTGAGAGTTGTTAAAAGTCCTTTGCATAATATTTTGGTCTTATTTTCTAGTATAAGAGTAGTCGATTCCAATGGGGACAGTGTCAATTTCTTAAGTTCTCCAGTAAATTATTTTGTTATCCTGTGGCTGAAATAATGGCATTTCTTTGGGGGGAAGAAAAAAAAAGAATGGTCTTGTCATGTTCCATGAATGGAACCAGGTCCATTTATTGCCAAATTTTTGATTCTATGATTAATAATTTCTGAAAAAGTTTGAAACGTTTCAAAATTTAACAGAAACAGTTTGTATGTGACTCTCGTGTGTTAGGTATTTTGCTATGGTTTGGAGCTGTTAAGAAGAATTGATATTATAATTAACTTTAATTCTGTTCAGGAGAGTTGTGGTTTGAAGCAACCAGGCCTGACCCTTGACATACTGAATTCTAAACTTGGAGAAAAAACTTGAAAATTTGCATTTTAAACAAGTTCCTTTGGTGATTTTGTTATACACTAAATCTTGAATATTGCTAAAATAAAGGATACAGGTGGAATACTTATACACTAGTTGTTTAAATATGATTAATTTATAAAAAGTTAGGTCAATCAGTGAAGTATCCTAAATTAGTGCTTCTCAAATTTATGTGTAAGGGAATCACTTGGGGATCTTATTAAAAATGCAAATTCTCATTTAGTAGATCTGCGGTGGGACCAGAGATTTTCTATTTCTAACAAGTTCCCAGGTGATGCCATGGCTGCTGACCCATGGATTCAGGTTGGTAGCAAAGCTCCACTTAACATAAGTTTACATGTTTGATATTTTTACTTATGGAAACAGAAAAACTGTATAATTTTCATGCAACTTGGAGAGATTCAGGAGTTGGGGTTGTAGTTTACATTGAGTGCTATGAATTTGTACATAAAGAAAAAAATGGTTTTACCCTAAAGCTTTTTTTTTCTGTTACACATGGAAAAAATGCAGACTTCCTCTGCATATTAGAACACTTGAAATACAGTTTTTAAAAATATAAAGACATTTATAGGCAATGCCCATGAAAGAATTTATGAGTATCCAAGGACACAATACTTATCACTGAATCTTTTACTGCTTGTATATTCAGAAGACTTATTTATATTCATAAAGCTGAGGTTATTGGAGACCAGTGTTCTTGTTTTCATTTACAATGTACACAGGTTGGGCTAACTAATGTTGATTCAGTATTGATATTCTGAGTTTGTGATGTTCTTTATTACCATATCACTACTTCTTAAGCATTACATATATTGCTGTACCTGTGTAGCCATCAGTCAACTAAATGAGTTACCTGTAAGGAAGAGTAAACATTATTAGACAAGCATGTGGCCTTTATAAAGCCCCAAATGCAATTTGTGTTAGCTGACATAAGATTAAACTCTACCATTCAGAATGTTTACCATAAAATATTTCAATACAATTTAGATGTCCCTTAAATGAAAATGGATTCTGCCTTGTTATTAGCATGTTTGTGGAGTGCTTAAAAATAGAATACTTGATAGTACCAAGTTTTTCCTATTGTTTGATTTTGTTTATAATTTCTTCAATAATTTCCTTTCTATTGAAAAAGTACATCTCTTTCTTTTTAGTTTCTTTTCTTTAATTGAGGTATAGTTGATTTACAATATTATATTAGTTTCAGATATACAACATAGGAATTCAAAATTTTTATAGATTATACTCCATTTAAAGTTATTATAAAATATTGGCTATATTCCCACTGCTGTACAATAGATCCTTGTGGTTTATTTATTTTGTACATAGTAGTTTGTACCTCTTAGCTCCCTTACCCTATCTTGCCCCTTCCCTCTTTCCTCTCCCCATCGGTAACCACTAGTTTGTTCTCTATATCTGTAAGCTTGTTACATTTTGGTTATATTCATTTATTTGTTTTATTTTTTAGATTCAGCATACAAGGGATAACATACAGTATTTGTTTCTCTTATTTCACTTAGCAGAATACCCTCTAGGTCCATCCACATTGTTGCAAATGGCAAAATTTCATTCTTTTTTATGGCTGAGTAATATTCCATACATATACATATACCACATCTTCTTTATCCATTCATCTATCGATAGGCATTTAGATTGCTTCCATATCTTGGCTATTGTAAATAATGCTGCTATGAATACTGGGGTGCATATATCTTTTCAAATTAGTGTTTTCATTTTCTTCAGATATATACCTAGGAGTAGAATTACTGGATCATATGGTGGTTATATTTTTAATTTTTTGAGGAGAAAAATTAAAAAGTATAGTTCAGTTCCATTTCCTTTAAAATGTATAACACACACACACACACACACACACACAATGTGCACAGCCAGTTTATGAAAACTTTTCTATTTTCCTTATATTTGGGGGGAGGAAATCAACGACAATTATACATCTGCTTTTATTTTAAATCATTTTTCAGCTTCACTGAGGTATAACTGACAAATAAAATTGTATATATTTAAAATTTACAATGCAATGATTTGATATATGTATACATTGTGAAATGATTACCATAATCAAGTTGACTAACACATCTATCACCTCACACAGTTACCTTTGTGTGTGTGTGTGTGTGTGTGTGTGTGTGTGGTGAGAATGCTTAAGATGTACTGTCTTAGCAGATTTCAAGCATGCAATACAGTATTCTTAACTATAGTCACCATTCTGTACATTAGATCTCCAGAACTTATTCATCTTATAACTGAAAGTTTGTACCCTTTGATCAATATCTCCCTATTTCTCCCACCCACCAGCATCTAGAAACTACCATTCTTCTCTGTTTCTATGAGTCTATTTTATTTTTTTTTGATTTCGCATACAACTGATACCATACAGTATTTGTCTTCCTTTGTCTGGCTTATTTCACATAGCACAAGGCCTTCCGAGTTTATCTCTGTTATTATAAATAACCCCCTCAGCCCTGGCGACCACCATTCTATTCTGTCTCTATGTATTCTACTATTTTATTTTATTTATTTTATTTTATTTTATTTTATTTTTATATTCTGCATTATGGGTGAGTTCATAGCATTTGTCTTTGGCTTATTTCACTTAGCATGGTATCCTTCAGAGTCATCCATGTTGTTGCAAATGGCAGGATTTCCATTTTTTTATGACTGAATAATATTCCTTTGTGTGTGTGTGTATACATTTGTGTGTATTTATATATATGTATATATACATATGTTACACAGGAATGCATATATTACATTTCTTTATCCATTCATACATCAGTGGATACTTAGGTTGTTTTATGCCTATTATGAATAATGCTGCAGTAAACGCGGGAGCTACAGATATCTTTTCAAGATACTGATTTCTTTTCCTTTGGATATATATTTTAGATATCAACTCCTTGTCATATATATAGTTTGCAAATATTTTCTCTCATTTTGTAGGTTTCTTTCTCATTTTGTTGATAGTTACCTTTGCTTTACAGAAGCTTTTTAGTTTGATGTAATCCCACTTGTTGCTTTTGTTTTTGTTGCCTGTGCTTTTGGTGTCATATCCAAAAACTTATTGCCATGACCAGTATCAGGATATTTTCCCCTATGTTTTCTTCTAAGAGAGCAAACCTAGAGAATATGAAACTTAACTCAGCTGCTTTGTTTCATGTCTGCCAACTAAGTTATTCTTGAGGGAGTTTGAAGCCTCTACATGCACATAAAAATAGCTAATGAAGAAAACTGTGTCTTATGAAAACTGGGAGAGATATTTCCACAAAATAATCAGTTTACTTATAGAAGATAGTTTAACATTAATAAGCTAAAAGCTAAAGGTGCATTATATATATATTGGCTTCTGATTTTGATGAGACAAAGATGCATGGATTTGTGAAAAAGGTGTTTAATAAAATAAAATAAAACCAATGCAAATAAAACACGTACTGTCCTTTGTCCAAATTCACCCTTTATTATGTATTGAGTATAGACACACTTTTCCTCTCTTTGAAAACTGCAGAGTTTTTTTGTCTATTTGGGGGAAAATTACATGGTTATTTGTGACATATGGCATGTTCCAGAAAATGTTTTTTCAGCAGTCATCCCAGCTACTAGCTGATATAGCAGTTTTTTCTCTTTTTCAAATAGGAGACAGTGTTTCATCTCTCCCCTTTTCTGAAAATTTTGTGATAGTTCACAAATATATAAATCTGACACTTGTTCACGCAATTGCTCCTTATCTGTTATTCAAGGAAAATTGCTGATGGAGAGATCATCTTTTTCTATATGATTGAGTCACCTCCCTTCAAGTATTTTCTGCTTAAATATTTATAACCAGGTACCTATGGAAAAACACGGGCTGTGTGCATGAGAGAGAAACAAGTTTAAACACCAGATCTGCCACTTACTAGATGTCTGTCCTTGGAACAAGGTTGTTTAATTTTCATCTGTATATTCAAATAGTAACACCTACTTCATAGGATTAAATGAGGATTAAATGATATAATGTGTATGAGGAATATAATAAGTACTTGACACATAGCAGTCAGTCATGAAAGGCTAGCAATTAGCATTAACATTACCATATTTCAGCTCTTCTAAGGCACATAATTTTTCACATTTTAACATTAAGAGAATGGAGTGATCGATGGTGTCTTACAATTGCTGGTGAAGGTAACAACCAAGACTTAGATGGCATTGCCTGCGCACACAGTAATCTTGTTGCATGACGGCTGTCTGACTGTAATCTCTTGGTTTCTCAGTCCACAAACCATTTGAGAAAGAATCATAATGGCTATTTGAAGAAGCATTGTGAGTCCTGGTTATCGTCTGAAAACCTTTCATTGATTTTTCTGTCAGATAAAGTGCCAGTTTCAAAACTTGTGGAATAGTTATCAATAGCTTAGAAGAAAGTCCTAGAGACAAAAGTTGCACTACGGGCATGACTGTGTCACCACACCAGTGCTCTTATTGCTGTAGAGGATAATAGTGTGGGCAAACGTGGACATCAATCGCTGCACAGAAAGTGACTTGGAGCTGGACTCTGTATTTTAGAAACATTTTACTTTGCTTATATTTTCTTTGTAATATATACATAAGTATGATTTACAATAAAATGTATTTAAATGAGTCTAAATAGAAGATATACTTAATGTTTCAAATGAGTTTGAAATAAACATTCTGTTTAACATGTCATAGTTTTACTGAAAGTGATTTTTTTCTTTCTAAGCTGTACGTAAAACAAAGGAGTGTCCTACAACTGATGTCTTGAATTGGATGAACTAGCATATTATTCACAGCAAGACTTGTGAAGGAATCACATTTATTAAAGTACATAGCAAGTGGAAATGTTGTCATGTATAAATTCCAAGGGAGATTGCTTTCATTGGCTCTCAGAAGGGTTATTTAGAAGTTCAAATTCAAAAAGAGGGGAGGGGAGAGTGTGTGCGAGAGGAAAGGAAAAAGGGAGTAGAACAGCAAATATTCACAAGCTACTTGCAAATGGTAATTATTTTCAGCAAAATGACTCTACAGTATCTGAAGCAGACTGAACTTGGTCATTAAAAACATCTGAAAGAAGAATTTTTCTGACATCCATCACATAGAAGTGACTGTTAATGACCAGAATGCATGTAAGGAGGGTAGAGTGGGATGGTGGGAATATTAAATCTAGTTTATCTTTTTTCAAAAAAATTTACATCTCTTATTGTAGCTTAACATTCTCGCCTTACATACTGTACATGCTAATTAGAGGCAATCCATGAGGAGGCTGATAATTATCAGATTAAATGCCAGAGGTTTAACTTGGTCCTGAAAATTTTTTTTCTTCCAATAAAAATCTTTCCTCCAATAAGATTGTTTATAATTAGCTGGTCTTAACAATTCATAAGCTATAGAAGCCATAATCACACAATACTTCCTTAGCAACAGACTTTTAATTTTTAATTTCATTGTCTTTACATGGATTGATTTCTAGGGCATTTCCTATGTCATAATGATGTCAATGGAAGAAAATTTTAAATGAATGCTAGATCTTGGTATTTCTGAAAGAAAATATTTTTCTAATTGAAATTATTCAGAAATATTTACTTGAACCAAATAAGGTGGAATGCATTTTGTTCATTTGGCTTCTACTTCAAATAGTAGTTTCTGAGTTTTTTCATTAATATCTCTTACATTAATAAAGCTAAAATTCTTTAGCAAGAACTAAAGTGTTAGTTTTTACCTGGGCAAGTTTTAAAAGGGAAAATAACATGCCACAAGATGTCACTGTAATCCTCATAAACTGATAAGTGTAGTAACTGCTTTTATTTCAACATTTAAAGAAGTTAGGTGAGAAAAATACTCCTCACAATAGGCACAAAGCAGTTGGTAGCTTTACGAACTATCTTTTCGAATCTAAACATAACTATAAAAAGTACACCCTGGAATGAGCCTCTGGCATTCAATGACAACTTTCATAGAATAGAGTAAGAATCTTTCATTCTTCTGAAATAAAATCATCTTCATTTTTATGACACAATTCTTTCTAGCCAGTTTCCTCATCAGGCCACTCTGGGCTTGGTTTTGCCCATGGCTCCTGGAAGCTTTGCCTCAAGTCATCCAGTATCTCTTTTTTATTTTTGTTTTTATTTTTTTTAGAGTAAGAATCTTTCATTCTTCTGAAATAAAATCATCTTCATTTTTATGACACAATTCTATCTAGCCTATTTCTGATTCAGATTTCAAGTAGAATAATACTTTGGACTCATTGGAAATAAAAACTCCAGGTTAAAGATCCAATAAAAGCTCTTTATACCAGTTCTATGATGCCTTTGATGTCTATGGAAGACTTCACTGCCAGCCAGAATGGACATAAAATTGTGAGAAAAACACAGCGTGCGCCATTAAAAAAAAAAAAAAGGAAAAAAAATCTTTCCTGGTAATATACTCAAGACAAAAATTATAAGTGAACTACTCATCTTTGTTAACTTCCAGTTGAAAATCTCCTTCTGATTCACATCCTATAGTCAAAGCACACAGATTAAAAGGGAATGTATGAACCTCGGTTTCAACTATAATGAAAAACTCATGGGGAAAAGTGAGTTTAGTTGGTTCTTTCAAGATCACTTTTACCATTACTGGTAGAGAGAACAACCTGTGATTTATTAAAGAAAGTTCTTTTAATGCTTTGAACATGTAAAATAATATTATATTCAGAAATTTTAGGCTGTAGTTACAAGGGACTGATTGTTTTGCATACATGGATTTAGAGGCTTTTTTTAAAAAAGTTGTCCCTTACTTTTTAAAAAGGAATGTCTCATTGAAAACATTTTAAAAAGCAAATCCCGTTGTACACCTGAAACTACTGGTAATATAATACTATACATAACTATACTTTTAAAAGCAAATCCCTATAACTAGTTATATGAAAGCCTTTGCCATCTGCAACTTTGGTCATCACTTTTGCTTTTACTGAAATTTTTTCCATATTTATTCACTTAATTACTAGTTAATCATGCTACAAAGAGCTACAACGATGAATCAGACACAGAGCCAACAGACTCTTAAAGCTCTTGAAATCCAGTTGAAGGAGGCAACTGTTTAAGCAGATGATGTTAGGATAGAAGCTCATACTGGGTGCAGCTGGGCATAGATGAAAAGGTGAGTTCACCAGGAGGGGTGGGTAAAGAGGTCCAGTCTATATAAATTTCAAACAGGAGGCAACAAAGCCCTTCAGATGACTGGTTTTTTTCACTAGATATGCTGATTTATTTACCTCTATACTGAAAGAAAACCTGCCAAAATGCATGATTTCAGTTTTCTTTTTGGTTTGAAAAATTTACTTAACTCATCAAACCAACCATTTCATTGTTAATGTCAAAGAAATATAAGAAATTGTTTACTTGGAGATAGAAAACATTTCTAAAGAGATGTTCTCTGAAGTAATGCTCATGAGGCTGCATAATCATATTGAATCCCACACTTATTTGCTTCAGCACATAACTTACTGCAACAAAGAAGTGCTTGTCTATTGACCTCCTGGTCTGTAAAAAAGGAAAAGGTGAAAAAAAAATACAATACTTTAATGGAGAATAGAGATACAGCAAATCCTATGAGTTTATCTTGTCAGCTAGAAGTTCTGTCCCTATTAGTAAAGCATGTTTTGATCCCCAAACCTAGTCTCTGGAGTTAGGAAAACAGCTTCTCCTCTGTGATAGCCACAGCTAGACCTACCTGTGGGAAGTCCCAGCCCAGGCATACATGGCAAACTCCTTGGCCTTGACATTCAGGCTCAGGGAACAGAGATTACTCCACTGCTGGCACAGAAAGAATTTCTGTGGCCAGAGGTTTTACATCATTACAAGGTGACAAGAGTTCCTACATGGTAAGATTTCTAGCCATGGACAGACATACAAGCTGATCCTGGGCAATGACCTGGCTGGAAGTAGACAAGAACAAGTTCACAGTCCTCATGGTCTTCCAACCTTGGGGAGATCTCTCTCCAAAAACATCACCAGGACCACCAATTCCTGGGTAACCTCTCTAAGGGAGGGATGGAGTACTGTGCCCACCCACTCACATCTGGCCGTGTTTGCATCTTTGAACGGCTCTTTGCTCTTTGGGGAATAAACTCAAGGACTGGCCACCTAAACTAGGTCCGAGACATTCCCATACCCACCTTGCAACCCTAACCATCTTTTTTGGTCTGACCTAGTACCTGCTGTGGCTTCCTCTTAAAGTAAGAATGTCAGCTACTGTCAAACAGAAGATATTTTCCTCAGAGAATTAGATTTTTTAAAATTTTAAAACAATTATCAAAACAAAAACCTCAATAGCAGAAAAAAAAATCCAAACAATATGATTATAAAATAAGCAGAGGAAACGAATAGATATTTTTTTCAGAGAAGACATTCAGATAGCCAACAGGTAAATTAAAACGTGCTTAACATTACTAATCATCAAGGAAAGGCAAATCAAAACCTTTTAGAATGGCTGTCATCAAAAAGACAAGCAGTAACAAGTACTGGCAGGGATGTAGAGAAAAGGGAACACGTATGCATTGTTGGTAGGAATGTAAACTTGTGCTGTCACTATGGAAAACAGTATGGAGATTCCTCAAAAAATTAAAATTAGAACTACTGTATGATATAGCAATTCCACTTCTGGGTATACTTTCAAAAGAAATGAAATTACTGTCTCAAGGAGATATCTGCACCCCCATATTCATTGCAGCATTATTTACCATAGCTGAAACATGGAAACAACCTAAGTACCCATGGATGGGTGAGTGGATAAAGAAAAGATGATGTATACATACAATGAAATATTATTCATCCATAAAAAAAGCAGGCAATCCTGCTGTTTGCTATAACATGGATGGACCTTGACGGCATTATGCTAAGTAAGATACTGCATCATCTCACTTACATGTGGAAACTGAGAAGATTGAACTCACAGAAACAGAACAGATTGGTGGCTGCCAGAGGCCAGGGGTAGGGGGGTGTGGGCTGAAGGTGGTCAAAAGGCACCTCAAAACCCCAAACCTAACAGTTCATAGAAGGCAAAAGACAGGACTAGTCCTTTGGCAAAAAAAAATGGCTAACTTTTCACCACTCGTTCCTTTTTTATCCTGGGAACAGCAGATTCCAGCTTGCCTTGCAGCGGTGTGCAGCTAAGTAACTAAACTCTGGCCAAAGGTATGTGAGCAATTATGTACGTCATTTCACCTCTTTCTCTCCCCTCATCTGCTGACTGGGTGTGGAATATCTCTCGAGGGGCTCAGGCCCTAAGAGCTGGAAGAACTCCAAGAGAGAAGGAGCCTGGTTCCCTGAGCTGCCACTTGTAGAAGAGATGTCCAGAAGAGCCAAGGGACCAGGAAGACTCATTTGACCTGTGCGTGAGCAAAAACCAAAACTTGTATAGTTAAGCCACTAAATTTGAGTTCGTTTGTTTATTATAGCAGTTAGTCTACTGTGACTTTTCTAAGCATACATATGACTGATTTATTCTCATAAGCGTGCTGTATACCTTTTCACCTTTTTTTCCGTGTTTCTCGTCCTTGACATTTTATCAAAATAATACACTATGTAATACACTTATCCCAGATACAAGGTGGTCTGCAATCATCAAGACACATTTATTTTACATTAATGCTCGATCTTTGTGAGGTTGCTTTCATTAGAAACTGTTGAATAATGCAGGACATTATTTTCAGGAAGGATTTTCAAATGCTGGCACCTTATACAGCTCCCTTGCACAGGCCTACTGTGTCAACTAATAGATATTGATAGGATTTATACCACGTCTCTGCTTCTGACACCAAGAACCACATACTTGAAACAGCTCTTTGTTTCCTGGACCAGTCATCCTCAGGACACTGCATCTTTTGCCTGATTCTCTCTCTCAGGAACTTTAAACTGCACTTAAGAAGAGACCTGATTGATAGATCGCCTTCCCATACACTCAGGCTGAGGCTGCTACAGGTATTACCAACCCTTACCCCCATCATTTCTTCCCAGGTCTGAGCCACCAGGAAAAGAAGTCAGGCAGGATAACAGGAGATCCTATTAATGAATAGTGATTCATTTTTTAATTTATTCATTACTGACTGAGGACCAGCAGGCTCTGTGAGGTCACAGGGAAGCCAGAGAGCTTGGTTCAGCCCCTATCCTTAGAGAGCTTACACTCTTGTAGAAAGAGGTGGGGGTAGAGACAGACATGTACTAAGGCAGTTAGAATCCTGTGTGAGGTGTGTGAGAGAGGGAAGCTCAGGGTGGGTATCTGTCAAAATTAATTAAGCCGTGCAAACTTTAGATTTGTGCATTTTATTGTATGCCATATAATATATTTTAAAAATATTGTCTAAACAGGAGCCTATTAAAGTATTTTTTAAAAATAGCATTTGTTATTAGCCTTCCCCCTCTTCTTTTACAAGGAACACTTCCTTTAGACTCATTTTCATGCTGTATTTATTTAAATATATTTACCTGTTATTCTGATTTTTAGTTTGGGTCTTTATTTTCTCTTAAAAATCAAGATATTTACTGATCCTTTATAAACTAGCCTACTTTGGGGGTATTTATGGCATTCTCATTTCACAGGCGTAACACAAATTAAAACAGTGCTAAAATACTTTGAAAATACAACATGCAATGGAAGCTCTAAGTGATAACAGAGCAGATGAGGAAAGACTTGCAGGCAATTTAGCAGTTTGGGGCGCATTTCTCCACCGAGAGAGGAGTTCAAGCTATCAATATAAGAACTCAGCTCTGAGAATAAGTTTCAGAATCAAAACAGAACTGAAAAAAGCCCCAAACCCAAAATGGCAAGCAAAAACAAACAAAAGCAATAGCCTAAAACAATCTGCCCCAAATACTACAGTGGCAATGCTAAAAAGAGAACAATTTTTAATAAAAGTATAGGAGGGCTTCCCTGGTGGTGCAGTGGTTGAGAGTCTGCCTGCCAATGCAGGGGACGCGGGTTCGTGCCCCGGTCCGGGAAGATCCCACATGCCGCGGAGCGGCTGGGCCCATGAGCCATGGCCGCTGAGCCTGCGCATCCGGAGCCTGTGCTCCGCAATGGGAGAGGCCACAGCAGTGAGAGGCCCGCGTACGGCAAAAAAAAAAAAAAAAGTATAGGAAAATAATAGATCACTGAATGTGATCTTTGATACATGTATTTTAAACTGATTTTCAAAAATAAATAATTCTATTTTTTAAGAGCTAAAATCCTGACACATTCAGCATATAATACTATGAGTAATATACCAAGTAGTAATGTTCTGGCATTATGACTGTGCATGTCTACAAGGCAGACCTTAAAATTTTGTAAGTATGAAAAAATGTAATCAGTGTTTCCTCTAATGGTGCTTATGGTGACTATTCAGCTTCGACCCTGACCAAGACTGCTTTTTATTTCACTGGTTTAAAGGAAGTATGACCATTGCTAGGACCTGGCATCAGCCACAGATGTGGCAACGTAAACATTATGGAAACTTAATTTGTGCACATCTCAGGAACAGAATTTTTATCTTTGTGTACTTTGCACTTCCGACCAGCCCTTAAAGACCTCCTGGGATGCCTAATTTATTCTAACGTAATGGAGGTACAAAAGTTTTGTGCTAGATGCCCCCCCTCAACCCAGCCCCTAAATAATCAATTATTTGCACTTAAAGAGAACCTGGTTCAATCTGCATTTTATAGTTAAAGAAACAGAGAACCAGAGAAGTGCAGCTCTTGCCCAACATAACCATCATTATCAATTTCGTCAGCGTGTTGACACTTACTGTGCACTCTCTGTATGTCGGCCATTGTGCTTTATATGTTGTACCATATCATCCTCTTAATACTGGGTGCTATTTTCATTTCCATTTATTAATGGGAAACGGATGCCTGAAGCAGTTGTATACTGTGCTCAGGGTCACACAGCTAAAATGTCAGTTGGGGGAGTCCTTCTTCAGAGCCAGCATTCTGAATCACTGCACCAATACCTGTGGGTTATGGAATCATAGAACTCAGGCTTCAGGACTACGAAGTATAAGTCGGTAGGGTTATTAAAAAACTTGCCACATTTTAGGCACTCCAAAATGCTGGTGAGCAAATGAATGAGTGAAAATGAAATGCATAAAACATAATGCTTTGTCTTCAAAAATTTATCTGCAGCAAATTTTCACCAACACATTTGAAAGAGTGGCTCCATCCATATAGTTAGACATCAGTTTCAAGATTACCTTTCGAAATTGCTTGTACATAACAATCACTATATTAACAGAAAATAAAATATAAGGCAGTTCAGAGAGGGAAAACGTGTACTGTCTATAAAGAAGTTGTGACCTGAGAACATGACTGAGATATCTGACTGTATCTTAAAGAAAACAAGAATAAATGTAAACAGCAAAGAAATTATCAATGATAAAACTGAAACTATAACATTTTTAAAGAATTAATATAACATCAACTTTTTGAAATTTCTAATAAAAAGCTAGTCTATATAGAATATAATAATATGTATAGAAATATATCTATATTTCCCTAAATGGGAGTTGATTTATATGCCAATATACTGCCATCTGATACTTCTTTACTGAAGCTTTAACGTCATCTAGCAGGTACTGAGTGAAAGGGACAGCAAGGCAGACAAGAATCTATTGTAATCTACCAAAATCACGTCTCAGATTTTCTAGGAAAATACCAATTTAAAAGAGATATTCTGCCCACACTCCTTATTATAAAACACCCAAGTGTTTCTGAAATTTCTACATTTTAACACCAGCATGCCCTCTCCCAGACCTTCTCTCAAAGCCAAAAATCAATATATTCAATATCAATTTATTTAACAAATATTTACTGGCCATCTATTATATGCCGGGCCCCTAGGATAGAGGAGTGAGAATTAGTCCTAACTTTAGGTTCAGAAAAATAAGTAGCTTTATATCAACTTGATGGTAAATAGTACATTAAAATTCAGTTGACCTTTAGAAAAGGCTAAAACCATCTCTTTCTGCTGGATGTGTGATTGCCTAGGAAACTTCCATTACAAAGAAGCTAAAATAGGTTTTTGTATTTTCTTTTACATTCTTTTTAGTATTTTGGAGAGTAATTAGTCTTTTAAAATTAAAGATGAAAAAATTTTAAGTTATGAGTTTAAACAGAATTTATCTCTATAGAAGGGGAACTTATCCATGAATATTTACATTTTAGTGGCAAAATTAGATAATCCCTGCAAGATATTGAAGCCAATGTATTATTTGAATTCCATCATGTAATATTTTTTACTACTGCTCAATAATCTCAATAACTTTTGTGATTTTGTAAAAGTAATATCTATTTATTGTATAAAATAGGAACTAAATGTCCATCAAAACAGGAATGGATGAATAAATTATCGCAGATTCATACAATTTAACACTATGTATCAGTTAAAGAAAATAGAGTTTCAGGGGTTAATATGAAAGAAATTCTCAAAAACATCGTATTGAACAAAAAAATATATAGTATGATACCATTTCTATAAAATTTTAAGCCATAAAAGCCAAACAGTACCATATAGTACTAAATGGATGTACACAGTAAAAATATAAAAACCTGTGTCAGTTAAAAAGACTAGAAATGAGATCAAGAAGGGTATCCAAGGGGGGAAGATATCAGATGTATGTGTACTACAGTACAGCAATTATGTTTATGCAGCACGTATAGGTGACTCTAGGGCTCATCTACCTTTCCTCAAGCATCCTAGTGCTGTCTTTAGTACAATGTCAGAAAGTGGTTGTTTCCTATAATTTAATTTTTAAGTTGTTTAATCCTCTTATTTCCTTATGGTTTGAAGTGCAAATATTATTTAATTCTGAAAAATAACCAAAAAAAAAAGAAGGAAGGAAAGGAAGGAAGGAAGGAAGGAAGGAAAAGAAGAAAGAAAGAGAAAGAAAAGGAAAGAGGAGGGAAGGGGAGGGAAGGGAAGGGAAGGGAAGGGAAAAACCCTCTGAAATTGACATTGTAAAAAGTTGTTAAGACTTGGCATTTTGAGTTTTCAGTTCTGGGATGTTTGTTTTGTTATACTCTACTTTCCTGTATGTTTGAACTATATCATAATTTTATAAATTATTGAAGATAGAAATAAGAGAACACTTAAAAAATTCTGACAAGCCAAGAGGAAAAAAGAATTTTTCATTACTATACCACCACAAGTTTACCATCTAGAAATAACCACTTCTACATTTTGCTGTGTATTCTACAGTCATATGTGTGGGAAATGGCACCATACTTGTTACCGTTTTAAAAAGTATACACATATTTTCAGAATATTAAATATTTATCCTTACATCTTTCCTGAATGGCATTTCATTGTGTGTCTGTAACATGCTTTACTTAATCGATCCTATCTTCCTGAAAATGTAGGCTGTTTTAATTTTCATAATTTTAGATAATGCTTTAATGAATGTCCTTGTACATGTATTTTTTATACATAACCATGATAATACCCTTGAATATAGTCTTATAAGTAAAATTTCTGGGTCAAAACTATACACTGTTTTTTTAGGATTAGTCATGTTTTGAAATTGCTCTCCAAAAAGATTGTATTAAGTTATATCAACAGACTATGAGACAGCCCATGTTCTCAGAGTAGCCTTTATTGTTTTTAAAAAATCTCCAATAGTTACAGGAAATGGAATTTATCTTTTTACTTTTGGAAAATGTTTCATGCCTTTTGTCTGTATGTTAACTACACATTTGTCTGTTTTCTTATAGCTCTGTAAGATTTTGATATTAAATACATTAACATTTTCTCATATGTTGTAAATATTTCCTTCATGTTGTGTTTTGCCTTTTATTTTGGTTTAGAGTGTTTTTAAAGTCTTGAATTTTATAGTTAAATCTATCAATATTTCTCCTTATGTTTTCTGCATATATATATATATATATATATATATAATCACTTATATAATCTTTAGCATTTCTGTTTCATTTTGCATTTGGATTTCAACCCATATGGAGTTTATTTTAGTATATTTGGACATATGGTGCTAGGAATCTATTTTATTATAGATTATTACAAATAATTGATCAGCTGTTTCAAAAGCATTCATTGAATAATCCAGACTTAACCTGCAAACTTAAACTTTTTTCAATACTTAATTCTTATATATCCTGTTTGTGAATTGTGTATTTTCTTCCCATATTCAGACAAAATATTTCTCCACAAAAAGATATATTTCTAGTACATTTTTGAAAGAACTTTAAGAATAAGTTTTCCTAGAGTTCACACTGTGTTAAAACTTTTAATGCAATCGATGTAACTTAAACCTTTGCTTTTTCTTACTTTCACTGCTCTTAGAACACTAGTCTTGCTCATGCCTAGGGAAGAAAAAAAACATTGAAACATGATCTATTGGTTACTGACATTTAGAACCATTATACTCAAAATCCCAGGAATTTGAACTCATAGTCAAAATAATTATAATATACCAAGCACAAAGACAGACAATACTCACTGGCTAAAATGTTAGTAACAGGAAATCCTGAAGCTGGAATATATTAGCTTTCATTTAAGCTACTGCATGTTATATTATTGAAATCTAAGTTTTTACATCTCTGTGATTTGTTCCTCCTCTGGGGCAGTGGATGGAATGATAATTCATAGGACATGATCTGAATGTTCTTATTCTTATCCTCTTTCTCGCCCATGTACAAGGAGTAATTGCATTTCACACATTACCCCTTCTCAAATTACATGCAGTTACACTGCTATGACCATGGAAAAAAGAATGTTCATAAGGTATTTCTTCATTGGACAAGCCTCCCTGAGCCTTAAGATCTGCATCTGTTTGTTTTCTCATTAATTGAACTGTAAATGTGTACAATTTAACTCTTAGAAATTTATGGATGATTAGGCTGAATCCACCCCCAAAGGACACATTTTGGCCCTTGTCTTCCCAGGCCTCTAGAAAAACGCAACAGCAGTTTTTCATTATGGAAATTTTAAAATACACAAATAGAGAATAATAATAATGAAATACCATGTGTCCATCGCTGAGTTTCAGAAGCTATCAACATTCTGTGATTTTTGTCTCAATAGTCTTTGATATGGTGACATCTCACTCATTCTGATAACGCTCTTCTAGTTTGCCTCTTATTCCTCTGGTGGCTGCTTCTCAGTCTTCTCCTTTTTTCTTTAAACTATCAGTTTCCCCTTAAACTCAACCACTCCCATAGCTTCATTCACCAACTCCTAAATTCATATGTCCGGCTCAGGCATCTGTTTGGGGGAACATCAAACTCAATGTGACTGAATGTAACACATTACCTTTCATATTCTCCTCAGTCCAACTCCTCATTTTATATCGCAAGAAATGATATATCCACCCAATTATTTATTCCAGAAACAGAGATATGATCCTTGACAATCCTTTCTTTCACAATTAATCATCAAATTACTCAATTTAGTCTCCTAAATACTTTTCAAACATGTCTACTTCTTTCCATCTCCATTGTCAACACAATGATCAGCACTGTCTGATGAAATATAATGTAATCCACACATGCAAGTCACCCATATAAGTTTGTATTTTCCAGTAGCTCCATTAAAAAAGGAAGAAGAAACAGGTGAAGTTAAATTTAATAAGATATATTGTTTAATTCAATATATCGAAAATATTATCATTTTAACATGTAATCAACATAAAATATTAACACAATTTTTACATTCTTTTTTTCTTACTAAGTCTTTGGAATCTGGTGTGTACTTTATACTTACAGCACACTGTAATTTGGACAAACCACATTTTCAAGTGCTCAGTAGCCACATGTGGCTGATGCCCACCATGTTGGACTGAGCAGCTCTAGTCCAAACTCTGACCAACTCTTTTTGCAGTGTCTGTTAATGGGCTTCACATGCCCATTTGGTCCCCTTTCAGTTCATTCTTTATGGGTAGCCAGAGTAATTTTTTTCTCAATGCAAATCTGTTTTTATGAGTAAGCTTAAATCCTTCAGTGACTTCCCATTTTTCCCTTTGGTTAAAGTCTGAAACTCCCAACAGAAACTACCAGACCTTATATGATCTGACCCCATTTGATATCTCCAATCTGTATATTGTGCAAAGTTTCTTTCCATTTCACAGCCTTTATACAAGCTTGAAATATTTTTGCTCCTACCCATCCTTAATTCTTTTTTTTTTTTTTTTTGTGGTACGCGGGCCTCTCACCGCTGTGGCCTCTCCCGTTGCGGGGCTA
>NC_041214.2:61393434-61411994 GCF_002837175.3 Physeter macrocephalus
CCTACCCACCCTTAATTCTTTTTTTTTTTTTTTTGTGGTACGCGGGCCTCTCACCGCTGTGGCCTCTCCCGTTGCGGAGCTAAGGCTCCGGACGCACAGGCTCAGTGGCCATGGTTCACGGGCCCAGCCGCTCCGCAGCATGTAGGATCTTTCCAGACCGGGGCACGAACCCGTGTCCCCTGCATCGGCAGGTGGACTCTCAACCACTGCGCCACCAGGGAAGCCCCATCCTTAATTCTTAAAGTACCACTTAACGGAAATTTTCCGTAGTACCCCTTTCCTCTTGCTTCCCCCAGAACAGGTTAGAATTCCAATTACATAGCCTGACGGCACACAGTACCCTTATTTCATGGCAGAAATTACTTGTTATTATTTGTTCAACATAGGCCTCTCATTCTTGTTCATCTTTGTTTTCTGGCACCAAGAACAATGCTCGGCACTGAATAAATATAGGTTGAATGTATGAATTTGACCCTCTTAACATGATTCACCTGAGAAAAAGTCAAGGTTGCCAAGATGGGCTTAGACCAATTCACATCCCTGGGCTAAGGGAGGGACTCTTTGTCCTTGAGCACAAAGCTATCCCATTCTTGAACGAAATTAATGTTCTGTTAACAAGAAAAAAGGAGAAAGAGTTGGCTATTGGGTAGGCCACAAATATCGTCTACCAGAATTTCCAATTTACCATTGTGATAGACTGCTCACCTACTCTGGCTTACATCAGCCCTGAGAAAAGCAAGGCAGAGCCATCTGGAGATAAATTTGTGGATGGAGGAGTTTTGTTTTGTTTTGAACTGTAAAAATAAAGTGGAAGAAACACACTGTATTTGTCAGGGTTCTCCAGAGGAAGAGAACCAATAGGATATATATAGAGAGATATATATGAGGAGATTTATTATAGGAATTGGCTCATGTGGTCATGGAGGCCGAGAAGTCTCACAATCTGCTGTCTGCAAGCTGGAGAACCAGAAAAGCTGATGATATAATTCAGTTTGAATCTGAAGGTCCAAGAACCAGGACCTGCAATGTCCAAGCACAGGAGAAGAGGGGCATCCCAGCTCAAGAAGAGGAAGAGAGAATTTGCCCTTCTTCTGCCTTTTTGTTCCATTAGGGCCCTTCAAAGGATTGACGATACCCATTCACATTTATGGGGGCAGGTTTCTTTACTCAGTTTACAGATTCAGTTGCTAATCTCTTTTGGAAACACCTTCATGAATGTACCCAGAAGTAATGTTTTGCTAGCTATTTGGACATCCCTTAGTCCAGGCAAGTGGAAACCTAAAGTTAACCATCACACACAAATTATTATCCAATATTCACAAACATTTTCCTTCATCACTGCATTTGGTCCTCCCCCAAATTCTGGGCAACCTCATTAATTTGGTGTTATTACCATTTTGCCTGATTTACAAAGGAGAAATCCTAAATCAGGAAGGTTAAGTGATTTGTCCAAGGGAATTTGGAAATTAGACGTTACGACTTGGAGAGGGACACAGGTGATCTTACTCCCAAATCCAGACTCTTCCCTACACCAGAGGTTCTCAGTATCAGCTTCACCAAGCAACTTGTTAGAAAATAAAATTCTTGGGCCTCACCCCCAACCTAAAGAATCAGAAACTCTGGGAGTCCAGCCCAGCAACCTGTGTTTAACAAGCCCTCCAGGTGATTCTGATACACACTTAAGTGTGAGAACCACTGTATAATACCCTGCTACCCATATCACTTTCCCCCAAGCTGATCAGAAAATTTTCTGGTTATTTTATGATTTGATGAAAAAAGAAAAACACTGCCCTTTCCTGGAGATCAACCCAGGAGATCTTGGTATGGGCACTCAGGTACATGATAAGAAGCCAAAGTTGTATTTACCCTACTTCCAGATTCAAAGGGCTCTTGAAATTAAGAATCTACCCAATGGACTCCTTTTCCAAGGTTACATTCCTGAATGAAATGAGGAGCGGCCATTTGCTATCTACAGCTCGAGCTATATTTCTATGTGAGCAGATAAGGAGAGCTAGGGAAAGTCTCTGTCTCATAGAACTTATTTTCTTTTGTACTTAACAGTGAGTTACGGTGAACTCTCTCCTCTGCCCAAAACTTTCTAGCTCCCACATACTTCTGTGACCCAAACTTTTTACCACACAAAGTGCAATATTTTCTGCTTTTTAAAAAACCAAAAACATTTCAGGGACGAATAATCATCTCTGACAAAGATGCTCTAATTTGAGCACAAGATAAATTTGTCTTCTTCCAACTTTGCCTCTGTCTTTTGCTGTGTTTTCAGGACTACAATAATTCTAACCCATAATCATGAGCTTATGACCTGCATACTATCTACGATCCACATTTCTGGCATATTTTGTGAGAATGAAAGGAATCATAGCTGCAGGGTCAATTTCAGGCCCAATGGATATACTGGGAAAGTCTGTCTCCCTCTCCTACTTTTGAAGCCCTGCTTCCTCATAAGGATTATCCACAGGCTTTTGCTGCTGCTTGGTTTCCTCAAAGTTCTACTCTGTCTTACTTTACCATTTTGTTCTCCCCCAACAGCATATCTCATACCTTGGATCCTGTTAACATTTACCTCCACACAAGGAGGAAGCACTGTGCTGATTTTGAAGTCATAGCTGATGATCTTGAGCAAGTTACTTAGTCCTTCAGTTCCTCCTCCTTGAAATGGGCATATGCAGTGATTCTCAAAATGTAGGGTACCTTAGAATTACCTAAAGGGCTTGAAAAAGAGAAAACAGAGTGCTGGGCCCTCCACAGAGATTCTGATTCAGCAGGTCTAGGGTAGGGCCTGAGAATTTTCATTTCTACAAAGGTCCCAGGTGACGCTGATGCTGCTTGCCTAGAGACCACTCTTTGAGAATCACTGAAATAACGTCATTAGGATGAGAAATACTATTTATAAAGTGCTCGATTCAAAGTAACCACCTAGTGAATGTTACTCTCCTATCTTCCACCTCTATTCTGCATGTCCTCAAAGCAAAGGAAATGGATGATAAAAATGAATTAATGACATTGGATTTGAATGAAATTGAGCTAAATGCAATTATCTTTGGGCAAGGCTTTTCTGGAAGCATACCAAAAGAGAGATTTCTGTGGAAATAAACCAAAGGAAATATTTTAAGTAAATGAATCTTTAGAAGCTATTAATAAATATTGGCAAGGGCATCAGACAAAGGGCACTCCTATACGTCGTTAGTAGAAAAATAAAAATTTAGAGGATGATTTGGTAGTACCTACCGAAATGTGAAAGATACATATCTTTTGACCCAGCATTTCACTTCTAGAAATATATCCTTCAGAAAAACACACAAATGCACAGGAATATAGTGCAACATATTTGCACAGCAGCTTCTAAACTCAAGTAGGCAAGAAATGTTATTTTTTTCCTCTAAGTCAACTTGATTTATACATCAAGCCCATTGCACCAGGTGGTAAAAATAAATCTAATTCATTTCAGGATTCATTCCCTGACACTTTTCTGGAGTTGCATCTGAGAGCCAGGAGGCATGCACAGAGCAGAGGGGTTGAGGTATCTGTGGATCGTTGGCCTTATGTCTTAATCCAGCCATGCTGTCATCTCCTGACTTGGCCATCATTCTGTTGGTACTTGGTAGATTTTATACACAGATTTCTGCTATCTTATCACAAGATTTCCTCCTTGTGGTCCCATCCTGTCTGCTGCTTCTACAACCCCCATACAGTGCTGAGCTGCCAGGCACTTTGGGAGGCTGGGACCCTCATTCCTTTGATGACACTTTCAGATGCCTGGGATCGTTCTGATGTTTTTGTGCCTTGTAAATTCTGAGGTTGTCTAGGGCTCTAATCAACTACATAACTATTTATTTCAGTCCCACTAGTAGAGAGATTAATAAAGTTCAACTGCTGGTTTTGAAAGTGTCACAGATTGCCATTTGAAATCTTGTATAACTTTAGTTTTTATCAAATACTGAAGAATGGAAAATAACCATTTCAATGGTAGAAAATCTTGTTTTCAAGATAAGTCCCAGATGTAAGCCACTCCTTAATCAATGACTCAGTGATTATAACTTAGCAACATGCAAGTCTGGGTTAATTATATATAGGTCTATTTTTGTATGCATTGAAATGAGCCTCTGGTGGTCAAAATAGTTTTATATTTTCAAAATGATAGCAGCTGTTTATCCTTGATTTTGAGAATAATTCCGGGAGCTATGTACTCCACTTTTTGCTCAAAAGACAGGAATGACTTCACTGTTTAGATGCAGAAAGAAATATGTTAAATCATTCAACCAATGCTACTTGGAACAGACTTCTTTAAAGCATATTTTGATTGTGTAACTGTTCTAAACTAAACTTGGCTTGCCAAGTCTCTGGCTGTTATATAACCTCTGAGAAAATACAAAAGTAAGAAATAAAGAGAGAATTAAATAAATGACAATAAGGTTGAGGCATTTCAGCATGCATTTTTTAAGCACCCATAATGTGCCAGATGTTGTAGATCCAAAGATAGATCAAACACAGTTCGATGAGATCTCAGACTAGGTGGAGAGATAATCAAGTAATAGAAGGTTCCATCAAACAATACATACAAAGTACAGAGCCAGATAGCCTTTATCCTATCTGAAGAAAAGCTTCACAGTGGAGATAATATTTAAGCTGTGATGGAAGAGACACATATTCAAGAAGCAGGGACAGAATTTTACCCAGACAAAAAATATCTTATTTATTAGACTGTTAGCTCTGTGTTGAAAGGAAGAATGTCTGATTTTCCTCCTACATCCTTAATGCCTAGAAGAGCGCCTGGATGCATAAGAGATAATATATATTTGCTGAGTGAGTGAAAGCATGATTTCAAGCAAAAGTTAGCAGCTCCTGGTGGTTCTATCAAGTTAAAGCACAGAAAGATTGGGGTTAACAGACAGAGGCTAGAAAGCTGGGTACGGACCAAATTCCATAAGTATGATATTCTAAGCAATTACAATTTTGTCTTGCAGACAATGGGAAACCATTAAAAGCCTTTGAGTAGGTCAGTGACACAAGTGAGTATGTAGTAGGATGTTGGGACTAGAGCTGAGTGCTTGGGACTAGAGCTCATAGGTGAGGACCAATGCTAAGTACTTCATATCATAAAAAGAACAGTCAATAATTCAGGAACAGGATTTACCTTGACCTCCCTCGACCATCACCCCCCTTCCCACACATGCATACAAGCAGCCTTGGGAGAATGAAAAGAGGGAGTACAGCATTCTTGGTAAGGTGGAACGTTCCCTCACTTGGCCAGGATGCCTGGGCAACCCTATAGACTCTGCTCCCTCCTCTAACCTCGATGCCCCTTCACAGGAAGCCCTGGGAATCAAAGTGGTCCTCTTCTGTTCTTTCTGAGGGCCACAGACTTGGGGAATGACTCCCTCCCTTTGACTTTTCTTTACAGGAATATCACAGAGCAGTCCCTTTTGCTGGGCAAACTATTACAGCAAGCCTCCTGCTTTCATGCATTTCTAGACTAGTAGGAGAGACCAGTCTCCATGGTTCAGTCCAAGAGTCACTTTCAAGCTTTCTGAACAATTCTTCCACCACGCTCTCCACTGCACTCTGATGCATCAGTGTGGTCCCAAGATCCCGCCACTGATCAAACATTCAGCCAGGGATGGAAGCAAAATGTGTAGCTCTGTCTCTTGCAGTGACCTTCAAAGCCTTATTCCCAACTCCTACATCCAAGCCTCATCACTTGGCTTGAAGGTGGATGAAATGTGCACACAGGAAGGAGGGGGAAAGTCTCTCTCCACAAACATTGCCCTTGGGAGTGTATTGTTTGGTGGAAGTTGGGATTGTAGAAAACATTGTTTCCCCACATCTTAGTTTAGAGGGTCATTGTTTAGCCCAATTTCTGGCTGCTGTCTTTGGAATGTGGAGCTAATTAGCACTTCTTGTCCTGATCTGTAGGTCCTAGAGGCCAATTTCAGTGCAACAGGAAAAGTTTCACTCAACATTCATCACTGGTTCCCAAAAGAAATATAAAGTAAGCCACATATGCAATTCTAAATTTTTCTAATAGCCACTTTAAAAAGGTAAAATAAAAGGGAATTCCCTGGTGGTCCAGTGGTTAGGACTCTGCACTTCCACTGCAGGGGGCACGGGTTTGACTGGCTGGGGAACTAAGATCCTGCAAGTTGCATGGCGCGTCAAAATAAAGAAAAAAAAAAGGTAAAATAAAAGAGTTTGGAATTAATTTCATAACATACTTCACCCCAACCAATCCAAAATATATTTCAACATGTGGTAAATATAAAAATATATCAATTAGATAGTTTTCATTTCTTTTTTCATACTGTCTTCAAAATCTAGTGTGTATTTTATAATTACAGGACATTTCAGTTTGGGCTAGACTCATTTCAGTGCCCAGGAGCCATTTTAGACAATGCTGTTATAGATTATCTTGTGATGAAACCTAACAATGGTTCCTTATTGCTCATAGAATAAATCCAAATTTCTATTACAAATATGTTTGCGTTTTAGACGATTGTCCTGAAGGATGAAGGGGAAGGCGCTTTCTCTTACCACGGGCTTAGAGATCTCACCCTCTTCATATGTCTCTACTTATGAATCGATTATTTAGAAACTCAGGTGTTTTAAAATATCGTTTAGAAAAGGATTTTTTTTCTAACTCAGGTTACTGCCTAATTAAATAGAGGCAAATATCTAGAATAACTTTTCTTTAATCTTTGTATCACAACTTTTAAAAAATTGATGAAATTTATTAGCTCTTAAAACCCAAATCAAGGCAGCTTCTTCCATAAAGGCAGCTCAATATAGCCCTTTGCAGATGGATGGGTCTACTTCAATGGCCTGGTAACTGAACATAGGCTGGATATGCCCCATCTGCTCTGTTTCAGATTTATTTCTTCAGACTGAGCAAGAAAGAATCAAGAATCAAGAGTAAAACTGAAGTCATTACTTTTTAGTTTTGTTTTCTTTTTTTGGTTTGGCAGTTTGCCTCATTCCACAGAGACTTTACGAGGTCCTTATGTCTTAACTTTTTGAAGGTGAGAACTGTGATCTGTATTCTGTGGGTTACTTAGCACACAGAGGGTGCCCAATAAATATGAAACAGGAAGACGTTATTGAACCACTCTACACCATACACTTCCTAGTTCATCCATCGTGCCAGCTTCCAGGACAGAACCATTATGAATAGATGGGTGGTTGGATAGATCAGTGAGTGAATTTATTTGATGATTTACTGCCAAAATTTTGCTACCTATAATTAAATCATATTTCTTGGTCTCTCCCATCAATCACAAGGAGAATAGTCTCACTTACATTAATAAAAAGCTGAAGTCTGGACAAATACAAAGTAAGATCCCTGCCTCTGAAAATTTTAAAGTAGAAGTTAAAGCCTAATAGACTCTATTTCCATCAACCCATAAAACCAGAACCCCCAAATGATCTTCTGGCACCTCAAAATCAAAATACTTTAAGGATATCAAGATATCTGGAAATCAATGTAATAGACTTCGAATTATTCAACATTGAATTATATGCAGTAGAGTTTTAATGCTAAAAGGGTTTTATATTTCCAAAGCCATTACTTTATTAAACTCATTGATTTAAAAAGATTTTATAGAGCACCGATTAAGTTCCAGGAATTATTTCCAGATCTGGAAAACATAAAAACTCCTGCTTTAAGCAAGTTTACAATCTATTTGAATATTTAATTCAATAGGTACTCAGTTAAAATAGTTATAACATTTAATCTGATCAACTATTTTAATTTAATTCCAGTATTTAATGATTTAATTCATTCCTACTTAATAGAAAATCCAAAAGTTAGGCACTGGAACTAGGCCAACAGCCAAGATTATTTGATTTTAAAATTTATGTTCTTTTCACAGCACTGTGACAAGTACTTGTCTTCCTATTCAATTTGTTCAGGGTTAGGTTAAGAAAGCTACACGATCCCTTCTAACTCTAAGACTTTTTTTTTCTAGCTCTGTAATAAAATATTGTAATCCAATCTCAAGAAATGTGGGTGTTGATTTGATAGTGAAGATAATAAGGCTGAAGATAATACTGAGAAAGCAACCCATTCCTAAAGCATTTTTACAAGGGAAGTTTATGAAAAACTTGAGCATAAAAGGGCAGTATAGGGCTTCCCTGGCGGCGCAGTGCTTGAGAGTCTGCCTGCCGATGCAGGGGACACGGGTTCGTGCCCCGGTCCGGGAAGATCCCACATGCCGCGGAGCGGCTGGGCCCGTGAGCCATGGCCGCTGAGCCTGCGCGTCCGGAGCCTGTGCTCCACAACGGGAGAGGCCACAGCAGTGAGAGGCCCGCGTACCGTAGGCTGGAACCATTCCCTTTGATATTTAAATATATTAACCCCTACTCTTCCAGAATTGCTCTGAAATGTGTTTCTCAGACTAATTAAGATTTGATTGCTTTCCTATAAATCATATATATGCATTTCATGAATGCCCTCAACCTCCTCAAATAATATGACCTTCTCCCTTCACCTGAAATCCTTCCACAGCCGAACTTCTTCACATTACTCTTGAAGGCCCATTACAAACATAATTGTGTGGTTCCCCTATATCGGCAGGCGGACGCGCAACCACTGCGCCACCAGGGAAGCCCCATAATTGTGTTTTAAAAGGTGGTAGAGAGGAAAGGTAATATGGGAGACTGAAAAGAAGTTGGGAAAGATAATCTCTTAAATAATTAGAGACCATTCAATTATTTTAAAAAAATCACTTATTTTTTGGAAAAATCACTTGTTTTAAAAATTCTGAAAGACGTGTTATTGTTCCAGCCTCACTGTCTTATTAAAATAAAGGCTAGTGTCTAAAATTAACTTGTCTTTGAAATTTGTATCACAACTTTAAAAAAATTAAATAAATCTATTATCTCTTAAACCACCTGTCAAGTTTCACTGTGTACTTAGGCAAGTCAGGGCATCCCACTTGTGGATGAGAGGATTGATACCCTCAGAGCCGTGACATTCTGAGCCCCTGGATCATCTCCTTAGTTTCACCCTATACTATAACTGCTTTCCCAAATTTTGGCTTCTTAAAGAACCTGCTGGTACATCAAAATCAAAATGACACCTTCAAGTTCCCTTCCTGAACTTGTCTGGACTTCATACCTCCCAATAGCATTTATTCAATAATTTTATGTGTCAGATGCTATTTCCCAGGGATGCAAAAATTAGTGTTTTACTACTTGCTCTCAATTTACTCATAATCTGGAAAAGAAGAGTGATACAAGAAAAAAATGGAGTTAGTATAATGATAGAGACATGCATTGCCTAATGGAAGTACCATGAAAGGGTCTCTAGCCTAAACTAGGACTCAGAGAAAAGGTTTCCTGAGGAACATGATGCCCAAGAGAATCAAAAAGAGCAACTGGGATTCCTCAGTGAGTCATAAAGGCAAATCGCCTCTGCATTTTTCTGGAATGTATACTCGTCGTGAAACTCGTCATGAAGCTCATCATTAGTACATTCCATATGGCATAGCTCCCATTCTAGACAGAGAGTCCTATGAGTCAAGGTCCATATTAGTCATAGATTTCTCTCTTTCACAGGGTCTAGAATAATGATGTCTTTAAGACATCAGTTCTCAGTCAAGCAGTCCCATTCTGCAGTAAACAGGTGATTTGGGATTAAGTGATGTACAAGCCCAGTGAAAAGGTTTATATTAATTACATCAGAACTACATCTTGCAGGACTTGACATTTTTCTCATATTGAAACAGATATAGACATTTGAAACCTTTTAAGAAATAACTAACTCCGGGCTTCCCTGGTGGCGCAGTGGTTGAGAATCCGCCTGCCGATGCAGGGGACACGGGTTCGCGCCCTGGTCCGGGAAGATCCCATGTGCCGCGGAGGGGCTGGGCCCGTGAGCCATGGCCGCTGAGCCTGCGCGTCTGGAGCCTGTGCTCCGCAACGGGAGAGGCCACAACAGTGAGAGGCCCGCGTACCACCAAAAAAAAAAAAAAAAAAAAAAAAGAAATAACTAACTCCGAATTTTTATTTGCTTACTAAATCAAAGGCCACGAAATAACTCTAAGACTCCATTTTGAACAGTGTGCACATTTGTCAGACCTCACCTAGAACAGGGTAGGCAGCATAAGCGAACACTGAATGGTGCTAAAGAGGGCAACTTGTCATACCATATACCAAAATGATAGCTTTGAAAATCAATGCAAGACAAAGCAACTTCAACCAAAAGAGACTGGTTGAATTGTAGCTTCCTTATCCCTCTTCTGTCTCCTCCACGGTCCTGGGACTCCAGGAATTCACAGTAAGATACTAATACATGCATTTATATTTGAATATAAATGCACACAAAATCCTGGTAAATATAGTCCTAAATGCTTATAGCAATTGTCTCTGATTAATATGTTAGAATCAAATAGCTTCTTTTATTATTTTCCTGTATTTTCTATTTTTTGGCAGTGGATATGTATTACATTGATAATCAGAGAATCTATTATACTGTTAAAAGTTGAATCCCAGCTTTTCTCATTCTGTGTGTATGTGATGGGTATCTTGATATGGCCTGCAAGTTTCTCTCCATCCCCAGCGCCATGATATGGACCCTGGTCCCTAACCAGTATATTTGTCATGAGTAGGACATCATCCTGAAAATTTTTTTAGCTAGAAGAGAAAGAAGGTATTTGAAATTAGAAATGCTGGAAAAGGCATTTTGGAGTTTATCTGCACACAGATGCTGGCTGACATTGAATTTTTTATTCCCATACCCACATTCACTGAGTACCCCGACTTTGTTTATGTGGAATGTTCAAGTCACATGTTATGTATGCAGATTCCTACAGCAAGTAATGGGTTCTCTCTTCTTTGACCTTCAAGCTATGCAGTAGAACCATGTGATAATATTCAATTTTCTCTCTTTTGTGGATGTGACTCTAGACTGTAAACTGAGAGAGGCCTTGTTTTTCCTTTTTGTGACTCCACAGAGATGAGAATTCAGCTGGTTAAACAGAATACGCTATTCACTTCTTCAGTATCATGGTGAGAAAGCTGAGTGCCTTGGGGAATTTGAAAATGTGATGTTAAAAGATACTTTTCTGGTCCTTAAAACTGGCCTCACCAAGCACATGTATATAATAGATATCTGGAAATATTCCTCATGATGAATGGACTATTTACTAATCTATACTTCACTGTAAACAAAATGATGATTAAAGTGTATGCTGCTATTGTTGAAATCATGCCATAGAAATATAATAGATTGTCTAAATCAAACCTAGGAACATTAAAAATAAATAAATAAAATTGCCCCTTCCTGAGCAGTTAATTTCTGCATTTTTGTTAAATCTTGGCTTGCTTATAAGAGATTGTTACCTTCAGAAGAAGGGAGATGAACAGGTCACATATCTGACAGGTCACTGTAGTGTAGGAAACAGAAGCACTGAGTGTAAGGTGGTGTTTCCTAATGAATTTAGAATATGAAGCCCTGACATTTTTTAAGATGAGAACTAACTGGTTCAGGGTTCTGAAAAGGATAAACTCATCAGGAGCAAGTCCTTTGCTGTCCAACTGAGTGGCATTTACATTACATTCTTCAAACAGCAGGGCCCCAGAGAACACTGAGAACTACAGACATTAGAATCAGATTTGGGGCTGCAGGTAGGAATGAAACAAGCCACATATGCTGACAGCAATTCTCAGTCATCCATAGCACCTGGCATTCAAGAGTTTTTCAGGAACTTAAGCCGGAGAGAAAGACAGAGAGCTGGCAACCACACACCACTCCAAGATTTTAGCTTTAAAACAATTTCATCTTTTCTTGGCCTCATTCTAACTTAGACATAAAGGAGACGGTCTGCTAGGCAGCTCTTCTCAAATCTGTACATGCACACCGGTCACCTGGGGGTCTTGTCTCCGAGGATGCTCATGTTCCTGGTCTTGGGACTGGGTAACAAGCACCTGGAATACCATAGAGCCCTGCATGGTGCACTGAATCTGTTGGGTTCCAAAGGATTGGAAGAGCTCTGCCTTTTTTCAAAGCTGGCTGTTTAAACCGGTGGAAGGTGGCACTGTGTGCAGTGTGTGCAGCCCTTGATGTGATGGGAAGCTCCAGGCCTGTCCTGGGCTCTGCACATGCTCAGGCCACATCTGATGCATGTGATGCTAAAGGGGAGGCCAGCTCCATTTGTTCCATGGCTGGAGGCCGAGGGATCCCAGAATCACAGCTCAGACAGTGGAGGTCATCTTCACACCTGCCGGCACAGCCTCATAACACCTGCTGGCACAGCATCGTGACATAAAAGACCGTGTCCTCTTTTAGAGGAAGCAAGGTGGAACACAGGAGGGAACACTAAGCCCCTGCCTTTGTGGCTTCCCAGACTTCAACTTTCCAAGACATTGTGTCCCTTCTCTCAGTCCCCACCTCTTTGTGGAAGGTTGAGCCGGACCATTGCCTCAGTTCATTTTTTCAATATCTGTATGGCTTCCTAAATTCCTCTTTGGGACCAAAAGGTGGCAGCATCTGACCTGTACTGCAAGCTTTGACTATCACGACCACCCCACTGTTCTTTGTCCAAGACACCTTTGTGCAAATCAGAAGGTGACCCTTCATGTGGGAATGAAGATGTGGGCAAACCAAGGGACCACTTGGCGGGTGGAGTGGGGCTGGATTGAAAGTCCGGCTGGCCCCTGGTGGGCACTGGTGCAAGGCACAACCTGCACCACTGCATCAGTAGCTTTCCTCCAGCAGCTCCCCAGCCCCGGCACCATCGTGCTGAGAACCACCCAGACACCTGGGTGTGCGTCCAGCTGCCAGAGTGTAGATGATGATTTGGGGAAAAAAGTGCTTGGAGCTCTTCCAAAGTGACCTCATCCCTGAATCATCCCTGGCAGCATCTGGCCTTTCTTGGCTCACATGGGGCTCCACCTTTGGGTGAGGCAGCTTCTCCCAGAACCCTGCCTCCTACCTGAAAGTCTTGCAGGGGGCCTTGAGGAGAACCGGGAAGTAGGCCAAGGCTGCTGGTGGTTCAGGAGCAGTCAATGTGGGGTGATGCCCTAACAGTCCCCACACCGGACTGAGACACCTCTTCTGCATTCCTAGTGGGGAATCCACCCTGGGCTCTGCAGGGCCAGAGCAGCCTGACTCATTCTGCTGCTTGCACCAGAAAAATCGTCAAAAATAGGCCTGAGGGGGCTTCCCTGGTGGCGCAGTGGTTGAGAATCCGCCTGCCGATGCAGGGCATACGGGTTCGTGCCCCGGTCCGGGAGGATCCCACATGCTGCGGAGCAGCTAGGCCCGTGAGCCATGGCCGCTGAGCCTGCGCGTCTGGAGCGCAGGCTCCGTAACGGGAGAGGCCACAGCAGTAAGAGGCCCGCGTACCACAAAAAAAAAAAAATAGGCCTGAATCCTTGCCAGGCCTGCCTCGCCGTGAATTCTGTGTACTATGACCTTAAATACACTAGATAAACCAGAAGCCTAAAACTGCTCAACTGTCAGAATAATAGAATTTAGTCTTCTTCTCCTTCCTTAAGTTGAATTCTTAATTGTTAAATTTCAGGCTTTCTTTGTTGATGTAAAAATGCTCAAGCCCACAATTCTATAAATTTTGAAGTGAGGTGCTCATAAAATTAATTAATTTGTCATTAATTACCATCTGATTTATACTCTGATCTGGTGTTTGTTTAGAAGAGTACTTTTGGTTATTTATTCATGATTTTGTTGTTGCTTCCTAGTTTTATTGGATTGACTGAAGAATATAGCCTCAGTTGCTCTCTGTGAGATGAAATATGATTCACAATTGTATATGCTCTAAAAAATGAGAAAAGAATGCGTATTCTGTCAGTAAAATACAAATGTTTTAAATACGTGTGTGTGTTTGTAAATATTTGAAAAGGAGTCTGCTGACCTTATTTTTAATGCATTGCAGCTGTACTTGATTAAATTATCTTTGTCTTTGTGAAGGATTTTGCTTTATGTATTTTTGATGCTGTGTGCCTGGTGAATAAAGATATAAACTTTGCTTTGGACTTTAGCTTTCACCATGATAAAATAATCCCTTTGTCTCATTTAATGCACTTGTTGTGTATCTTGCTTCATCTGATATATCGATACTGTCAGCCCTTCTTACATTTTTATTTGCATTTGTCTTTGTGATTCTGAACATCCGTTTCTTTTCAACTTTTGTCTTCATTTTATTTCAGGTGTGTTTCTGACAGACAACATATATCTGTGCATATTTTAAAATGCAGTTTGATATTCATTGTTTCATGATAGGGAAATTTGGTTCACTTGAATTTATTATGAAGATTAATAGTTTTGTTTTAGTCTCATCATATTTTTTTTTTTTCTTTTTTGCGGTACACGGGCCTCTCACTGTTGTGGCCTCTCCCGTTGCGGAGCACAGGCTCCGGACGCGCAGGCTCAGCGGCCATGGCTCACGGGCCCAGCCGCTCCGCGGCACGTGGGATCTTCCCAGACCGGGGCACGAACCCGTGTCCCCTGCATCAGCAGGTGGACTCCCAACCACTGCGCCACCAGGGGAGCCCTAGTCTCATCATATTTACTATTTATTAATTTTTCTATTTTTACCTCTGCCTATGTTCTGGCTCATCATATTAAGCCTTTTGCTAGTCCTCTTAAGTTTCTCTTCTATCCTTTCACTCTGACTTTTAAATGAATGTTATTTGATGATTCCCCATGCCTCTAAATATTACCTTACTATTGTAAGAATAATATTATAATCTATGTGTCTTACTAACACATAAAAATTAATATTTTATTTGCCTATCATCTCCTGTCCCCCGTCCCAACTCCCTTGAAGAGGAGACATTTCCACCTGTACCTGCTGCTCCATTCTAAACGAAATCCCCACCCTTGCCAACAGGCAATGCTTGGGTTTTGCAGCAACAGTTTCACAGTTCTAATGTTTCATATTCTGGTTAAATATTCTGAGACAGCATTTTCTTCAGTTTAGGAATAAGTACTCAAAAACTTGAATATATCCCACTCATATCATCTTATCCATTTATTTTATCTCTATATTTCAAAAATCCATCTCATGGTTCAGCATTAGGGAATTCATCACTATGATTCATTAAGTAAACCAATTAAAGGTGGAACAACATATTGCCTATTTATGCTTTTGGTTTTAGTAATATCCTTTCACATTCATAATCCAGATCATGAGATAAGCAAGATTTTATCCATCAAGGCTCCCCTTCATGACTGCCAAACTGAAAAAACATTGCTGCCATTTTAGTCAACAGTTAAACTTTACTATAAAATATTCTGACACTAAAGGAAACTGCAACTCACATGGTGATGCTCAAATCGCATTTGCCAATTCACCAAACTAGTAGATTCTGCAACATGGAATTCTGTGAGCAGGGTGTGGATGTGTCCAGGCCCTCCATGGGAACTGACCTTAAATACCTCACAAATACCATACCTTCTAGGAATTCACATTTTCTTTATTGACTGTAGAATTGTGAAATCTGTAGGAAATAGCTGAATCATTATTTCTTAACTATCTCCTGCCTATTAAAGCAGGAACTATGAAATACTCAAGGGAAGCCCTAAGAAATTTCTTCCATTATATTCAATAGCCTGCATCTGTCCAAATCACATATGAAAGGATGTATACACATAGAAATTAAAATTGAATTTTGCAGAAGAGGTTGAAGCACTTCCCCAGGATAAATTAAATGTATAAACTGAAAATTGATGTAAGTCATCAGTTCAGTCCTAAATAGACTGAAGGATCACAACAGTTTTGTGGACATTTTTCTTTTCTTCTCTTCCTGCTTTCCCAGACTTCTAAAAAGAGATCTGCTAAGAGTAATAAAAAGATAGATACATTTTAGTGATGCTGAAGGTGTATATAAACAAATTCTCTTCACTAATGGTAAGGGTGTAAATTGGTATAGAATTTCAGGAAGACTGAAATGTATATACAGATCTTTCTCAACTAATGATAGGATTACATACCCATAAACCCATCAGAAGTTGAAAATACTGTAAGTCGAAAATGCATTTAATACACCTAAACTACCGAACATCAGAGCCTAGCCTACCTTAAACGTGCTGCATTAGCCTACAGTTGGGCAAAATCATCTAACACAAAGCCTGTTTTATAAGAAAGTGTTGAATATCTCATGTAAGTTATTGAATACTGTACTGAAAAGGAAAAACAGAATGGTTGTGTGGATACAGAATTGTTATAAGTGTATTGGTTGTTTACCCTCATGATCACGTGGCTGACCAGGAACCGTGGCTCCTGCTGCTTCCCGGCATCACAAGAGACTCTCATACTGCATATTGCTAACCCAGGAAAAGATCAAAATTCAAAACTTCAAAGTATAGTTTCTACTCAATGCATATAGCTTTTGTATCATCGTAAAATCAAAAAATCGTAAATTGAACTACTATAACTCAGGGACCATCTGTGTTGTTTTTTTAAAGTGCCCACACTTTTAAAAACTTAATTTCATTAAAATTTATCTTAAGGAACTGTTTAGGCGGTTGGGCAAAAATATATGTAAAAGTAGGTTCATTCATTGTTCTCAATAGAAAAATAATTGAACAAATTTTACAAACATCTATTAAGAAGGGCCTGGTTAAATAATGTATTGAATATTCATACATTCAGTAATTTAGAATGGTTGTTTAGATCTCTGCATATTGACATTAAATAAGGCCCACAATATACTAAGTGAAAAAGCATAAACATATAGAGAAATATGCCTATGTCTAATTAGAGAAAGTCTACATATCTATTTATGAATACATGTGAAAATATTTGGAAGACCATGGTCTAAAACCTTATTGGCGGTATTCTTTTGCAGGAGTGGGGAATACGTTGACCATATAAGCTATGCTGTGGGGAGTTTTTTTTATGAATGGCTGCCAGTGTTCTTCCTCCTCTTCCCTCTTCTTTTCTTCTTCATTATTTCCGCCTTCTCATTTTCCCCCCTTTACTGAGGTTGACCTATTCACTCATTTGAAATAAATAAGATATTCATATTCCAATGAAAAAGAGAAGCGATTAAAGTAGGATAAACTTAAAAAAGATGGGAAGACAGCTTACAGTGTATAAAAGTGTGGATACTGGCACCTCATTTTTTTAAAACAAAAAAGGGAAAGAAAAGAAAAAAGTCATTGACTTTTCTGAATGCTGAAGTTTTAAGTTCATTCCCACTTGAAGTGGCAAAAAGACAAGGATGTCTGCTATCACTACTATTATGCAACACTTTCTGGTAAAATTATATATTGCCCTTGTAATTAAAAATAAAGTCCAATAAGTTTTCTAAGCCAACATATTATAATCTAGACTAGATTTTACATTAGTGGGGTCAAAATTTTAAGTACATTTCATTGCTAAAATCCTCAAAAATAAAATGATATAAATGACAAATTATGAACTAACACTCTAATATATGAACTCTTTCCAGTAGGCCAGAGGGGGAGGGAGAGACACGAGGGAAATTTCCAGAAACAGAAAGCAGCATTAAACTTATTGTAAATACTTTTTGACATTTTAATTGTAATCTCTTCATTTTTTTAGCTACACATAAGATTGACTCAGGCACACACTAATAAGTAAGACGTACAAGATACATCACGGTAAAATTTCTCGTACTTTCCCCACTCTTTGCATTTATTCTTATTAATTCATGTGTAAATTATTCATGTTACACATATCTTCCTTTCTACTAAACTAACATTCAGGATATAATCAAGTTTTTTTTTAAAATTCAGGTGTAGTTGTTATACAATGTTGTGTTAGTTTCTACTGTACAGCAAAGTGAAGTTCCCTGTGCTATACAGCAGGTTCTTATTAGTTATCTAATGTATACATATTAGCGTATACATGTCAATCCCAATCTCCCAATTCATCACACCACCACCCCCGACTCACCACTTCCCCCAGTTGGTGTCCACATATTTGTTCTCTACATCTGTGTCTCTTATTTCTGCCCTGCAAAGTGGTTAACTGTACCATTTTTCTAGATTTCACATATATGCGTTAATATACAATATTTGTTTTTCTCTTTCTGACTTACTTCACTCTGTATGACAGTCTCTGGATCCATCCACATCTCTACAAATGACCCAATTTCGTTCCTTTTTATGGCTGAGTAATAGTCCATTGTATATATGTACCACATCTTCTTTATCCATTCGTCTGTTCATGGGCATTTAGGTTGCTTCCATGACCTGGCTATTGTAAATAGTGCTGCAATGAACATTGGGGTGCATGTGTCCTTTTGAATTATAGTTTTCTCTGGGTATATGCCCAGTAGTGGGATTGCTAGATCATAAGGTAATTCAATTTTTAGTTTTTTAAGGAACATCCATACTGTTCTCCATAGTGGCTTATCAATTTACATTCCCACCAGCAGTGCAAGAGGGTTCCCTTTTCTCCACACTCTCTCCAGCATTTATTGTTTGTAGATTTTCTGATGATGCCCATTCTAACTGGTGTGAGGTGATTCCTCATTGTAGTTTTGATCTGCATTTCTCTAATAATTAGTGATGTTGAGCATTTTTTCATGTGCCTCTTGGCCATCTGTATGTCTTCTTT
>NC_041214.2:61412171-61413194 GCF_002837175.3 Physeter macrocephalus
TCATTTGCAAATATTTTCTCCCATTCTGAGGGTTGTCTTTTCATCTTGTTTATAGTTTCCTTTGCTGTGCAAAAGCTTTTAAGTTTCATTAGGTCTCATTTATTTATTTTTGGTTTTATTTCCATTACTCTAGGAGGTGGGTTAAAAAAGATCTTGCTGTGATTTATGTCAAAGAGTGTTCTTCCTATGTTTTGCTCTAAGTTTTATAGTGTCCGGTCTTACATTTAGTTCTCTAATACATTTTGAGTTTACTTTTGTGTATGGTGTTAAGGAGTGTTCTAATTTCATTCCTTTACATGTAGCTGTCCAGTTTTCCCAGCACCACTCATCGAAGAGACTGTCTTTTCTCCATTATATATCCTTGCCTCTTTTGTCATAGATTAGTTGACCATAGGTGTGTGGGTTTATGCCCATAGGTGTGGGCATTCTATCCTGTTCCATTGATCTATATTTCTATTTTTGTGTCAGTACCATATTGTCAGTACCATTACTGTAGCTTTGTAGTATAGTCTGAAGTCAGGGATCCTTATTCCTCCAGCTCTGTTTTTTTTTCTCAAGATTGCTTTGGCTATTCAGAGTCTTCTGTGTTTCCTTACAAATTTTAAGATTTTTTTTCTAGTTCTATAAAAAATGCCATTGGTAATTTGATAGGGATTTCATTGAATCTGTAGATTGCTTTGGATAGTATAGTCATTTTTCACAATATTGATTCCTCCAATCCAGGAACATGGTATATCTCTCCATCTGTTTCTGTCATCTTTGAGTTCTTTCATCAGTGTCTTATGGTTTTCCGAGTACAGGCCTTTTACCTCCTTAGGGAGGTTTATTCCTAGGTATTTTATTCCTTTTGTTGCAGTGGTGAATGAGATTGTTTCCTTAATTTCTATTTCTGATCTTTCATTGTTAGTGTATAGGAATGCAAGAGATTTCTGTGCATTAATTTTGTATCCTGCTACTTTATCAAATTCATTGATTAGCTCTAGTAGTTTTCTGGTGGCATCTTTGGGATTCTCTATGTATAGT
>NC_041214.2:61413248-61447432 GCF_002837175.3 Physeter macrocephalus
AGTTTGTCGTATATAGCCTTTATTATGTTGAGGTAGGTTCCCTCAATGCCCACTTTCTGGAGAGTTTTTATCATAAATGGGTGTTGAATTTTGTCAGAAGCTTTTTCTGCATCTATTGAGATGATCATATGGTTTTTATTCTTCAATTTGTTCATATGGTGTATCACACTGATATAATCGTTCTACCTTTTAGATTATTAATAAATTAAAAGATTAGTGACAAACACAAACTTTTTTTCAGCTTTACTGTGTAAACACGAACTCTTAAGCTTTAGAACAGGTTAATGATTAAGAGGACACCAAATATTAGTTGGAAAAATGCTTCCTATACCCTGCTGGTTAGAGAAAAAGTGTTGGGCTCTCAATAAAATGATAGGTCCGTAATATTCCACTGGACAAAAACCAAAAATGGAACTTCTTTCAAACGTATGCTCTCAGTATACATTTCAAGTAACATTTTTGAAGTTTGCTCTCTTATAAATGAATATAAGGTCCTTCTTCCCCCTTCCTGCTTCATAGAAGAAAGTCTTCTTTCCCCAGCCAGAGTATCACAATGCCTGCCTGAGTCTTACATCACTCATCTCTTCCGGGGACTCACAAGACAATTGTTGGTCATTAAGAGGCTTGAAAGAACTGAGGTGTGGGCATGGCCAAGCCTCAGGTGGTAAGACTCTCACCCTTCATTCTGTTCCTAAAAGCAGATATTTAGTAAATGACAAAGCTGTGTTTTGAGTTGTATTCTGTGGTGACTGCACAGCATGGAATTATTCAAACATGTTATTTTAGCAATCCAGACAAGCAGATTTGTTACTAGAGAACAGAAATATTTCTGGTACCCATAGGGAGTAGATAGTATATCTACCCATACTAAACTTTAACAAATCTTCTGATAATACTTTCCTAAATCATTCTTGAGTATAGTCATTGTGAAACATATGATGTTCAATTGCACTGATGTTTTTAAAATTTTCAATTTAGGAAATTTTGAAGTAATTTAAAAAAACTTTTAATAAAAGTAATTAAAAGTTATTGCTAATTACTCTAGGTCAAAAAGATTTATGTAAATTTTTCAAGTATCTTTTTTCCCTAAGCCCATATTTTGTTATTTTATTTGGAAAGCTCCAGCAATCAATGACTGTCCCCAAGCGTCTTTGCCTTCCTGACATGCATTCCTGCATCCCTTTGCTGTTATTTCAGGAAGGAAGGATACAAGCAGCCCTGGGGAAAAAGAGCAACAATTCAAACTTAAGAGTTGATTTCTAGTGTAAAATAAAGACATTACTGAGATTGGGTTTCAAAACAAATATCTTGTCTGTCTCCTTGGTGGTTTCTCACTTGCCATTCAGAGTTGAAAAGCTCCTTCCCTGTCAATGCAAGCAGGGAGTGTTAATACATCATCTGTCTTTGAAGTGGAACAAATATCCTTTACTAACAAAGCTGATCCAAAATGTAAAAGAATATATTAGAGCAGACTGTGATGGTTGCCAATAAATATGTTTTCATTGCAAATATTCATTCATAACATCATGAACAGCTGCAGTATTCTCTTATGTAAATGAAAAATACCTTTCCCACTCAATCATGTCTTTACAAAGTTAGGGGGCTCTAGTTTAAACTCTGTTACTTGACATTGAAGATAATTCTAATTACATAAATACTCATATACACAATTATTAATTCAATTTTCATTCTTTTCCTGAACTTTACCCCTTTAGAAATCTATGTGATGCCAATGATGGACATAATGGTTAGGAATTTTGTTGCTGAAATCTTTCCAGGCCTCAGTTAAAGCAACACAAGAACTGATAGTGAGGCAGGAGATAGATGGCCCCCAGGCTGGGCAGCTGGAATTTGTCCCCTGTGGACAGATACTCTGAAATAGCAGGAGTGAGAGAAGAGCTGAGCCCTCCCACATAAAAGATAGAGACCACATATTTCTCATTCTCGAGGTCAAGGAGACCTTCCCAACTATAAATGCACAGAAAGCCTCCTTGGAGGTCTAAAGAGAGGGGGCATCACCTCATAGTAAGTGATGTTAACCTACCCATAGGCCTCTTCACTAGAATCCACCTTGGCTAAGAGATGCACGCGCACACGTGGGAGGTCCCTGAGACAAACCAAATATGGACTCAGAACCAGGCAAAGCAGGATGATTGGCCAAAGCAAACCCGGAAGAAATGCCCCATATAAGTGATTCAAACTACCATGAGGGCGCGACTCTCTCTCTGAGTTCACCTGTATCTATCCACACATACCCTTTTTCCTCCTAATAAACACTTTACTTGTTTCACTACTTTCCGTCTCTATGTGGAAATTCATTTCTACACAGCTGATGGGCCAGGGCCTTGTCACTGACCACTGGTCCCTCTAGTGGTTAGGATTCAGCGCTCTCACTGCCACAGCCTGACTTCAGTCTCTGGCCAGGAACCGAAATCCTCCTTCAAGCTGCTACAGGTTGAGGTCACCCGAGATCAATATGATGACAATACCTAGTTCATAGGGATTGTGAGAATAAAATAATACGGCTAACATGTGCTAAAAAAATAAAAATAAAAAGGAACAACAGGCCCCAAATGGAGTCACTTGCCCCAGGACAGCAAACCAAGACCTAATACCTAAACTAACTGCAGTTTCACCCTCTCCCAGGAATGTGACCTTTCCCCAGTCAACCTGGGATTACCTGATCAGCACTAGTGAGGTAATCTGTTTGACAGACTCTTGCCTCTCCCCTAAAGGAAGGTAACCTTGCCTGAACAAATCCACTTTTTTTGTGTGTGTGTGGTACGCGGGCCTCTCACTGTGTGGCCTCTCCCGTTGCGGAGCACAGGCTCCGGACGCGCAGGCTCAGCGGCCATGGCTCACGGGCCTATCCGCTCCGCGGCATGTGGGGTCTTCCCGGACCGGGGCACGAACCCGTGTTCCCTGCATCGGCAGGCGGACTCGCAACCACTGCGCCACCAGGGAAGCCCAAATCCACTTTTTGTTAGAAACTTCCTTTTCCCACCCCCTTCAGCCTATAAAAGCCTTCCATTTCGTACAAATGGAGCTCCTTTCGACTTGCTAGACAGGACGCTGCCCAATTCATGAATCATTGAATAAAGCCAATTACATCTTCAAATTTACTCAGCTGAATTTTGCTTTTTAACAATGGAGAGTGGCGAAATAAATGCTAGCTAATTTTTCAGCCATAATTTGAAGGTACTGTTTGTGTTACTTTACTATGAATAATTTTTTTTTTTTTTTTTTTTTTTTTTTTTTCCCCGGTACTCGGGCCTCTCACTGTCGTGGCCTCTCCCGTTGCGGAGCACAGGCTCCGGACGCGCAGGCCCAGCGGCCATGGCTCACGGGCCCAGCCGCTCCGCGGCATGTGGGATCCTCCCAGACCGGGGCGCGAACCCGGTTCTCCTGCATCAGCAGGCGGACGCGCAACCACTGCGCCACCAGGGAAGCCCTACTATGAATAATTTAAAAATATTTTATTTGCTGTGAAACTAGCCTTGAGTACTCTAAGATTTCTGCATAAATAACTAGGGACTTAGTACTGCCTTTTGAGATACAGTTCCCATACTGCAATCTCACAATTGTCTTTATGAAAATGTGTTAAAGTTGAAAAAACAAAGGAAAAACAAACTTTAAGAAATACTCCCCACTGAAGGTCCAGCTTACATTGAAGAGAAGGCTGTGTGTCCTCTTGAGAGGGTTTTGCCCCCAAAGAGCAAATTCCTGACTGTTCCTTCTGCTTTTGTCTGATGCTTCAGTACTGTTGACATTAAAATAGGGCCAGTGAAGCAACTTCCATTTTCATTGACCCAGTCTTTACAATTCACCATAGATTTTAGAAAAATACTCAAAATTATTTTAGCAGACAGTTCTTATTACACATGCTACATGCATAACAACATTTCAGTATCAGAGACTTCTACCCCATGAGCAAATATTTTCAACCCCAAATCCAGCACAAATGATCTAACACGAATTATTTTTCCAGTAATAGACATTATGGTCTGATTTGTTTCCCCCACTCTGCAGTAGCAACTACACTATATTTTATTGCTGATGTGGACAGGGAATGTTGTCTGCCATTCCAGGAAACAAACACTGTCGCCTACCATTCCAGTTCTACTAGGATCAAACTGTCAGACACTGCAGACACGCCCCACCCCTCCTGAGGGTGTACCCTGAGGGAAATTCAGGATGGAGAAACACAGGAAGAATTCTGTGCTTTGGATACTGGCCCTAGATAGTTTGGATGCATATCTAAGGAATAATTTCAATGAGCCCATATTCTTGCATCTTTCCATACATGAAAAAGCACTAAATTCATTAACTTGAGATGTCTGTTCTTTGTGATTAGCAATAATCTTGTGATATTTGACTACATGCTTTTTCCCAGCAAAACTCCTCTATATCCTGGCTCCTCTCTTACTTTTTTGGAGTAGTTTCTCAGAGGTATCTGAGAGGCTGTCTCCCAGGCTATAGCCCTCAGTACGATCCCCAAACAAAACTTAACTCACAAATTTTAGGTTGTGCTTTTCTTTTAAAGTTGACATTGCCTATATCATGTTAGGCATGAAAGGGCTAATCAGTAAAACTTCTGAGCCAGTTCAGCCTAGAAGAGGCTAATGATGATACATATGAAGTGTCATGGTATTCTCATTTCTGTTCGATGAGGGAAATCTGCTTTCAGTTCATACTCCAATAAGAAAGCTACTCTTCCAGACCAGCTAGGTTAAATAACCCATCATGACAGCACAGAAGACAATGGACCAAGATCCAGAGGAAGCCTGCAAGAGAAAGGCAGTACTACCAGCGGAGAGAGACTGTAAGAGCTACAGCATCATGCAAACCCAGCAAAAAGACATGCCCTTTTAATAAAAGCTCTTAAGCCTAGGCATTTTGTACAGAACAGATTGGGAGGGAAGCAAAGCTTCCTTAGCAGTACTCTGCTGCCCTCACAGCAGTTAGTGTGTGGCAATTCATGTGAGGGCAAGCTGGTAGGAAAGTCACAGCTCTGGAAATAAATGGGGTGTTCTAGAAGAGAAAGTGCAGCGGAACTTGGGGAGCACAAGGAAGACCAAGAGACCAGCCTGGGTTGAACAGAGGTCAATGTATTAACTGGATAAATCTAGCAAAGTATTTTCACCAGTTCTTCAGTGAAGGGGCACCAAAAACTAACTGTCAATCTATATACTTGTACATGTATATTGCTTATATCATGTGTATTAAAACAAAAGCATAATTCTCAAGCTATATTGTACGTTCAGCCATTGTCAAAAAATGCTCTTGTTTTCTTAGAATTTAATCAAAGTCTTCAATTACCTGATTTATTTATGGTGTGTGCTTCCTGATTTTCTCTCTCCTGTATTAGAATGTAACTGCGGACTGGGACAGAGGCCTTCTCTGTCTTGTCCACCTTGATGTCCCCAGAATAAAGAGCAATGCCTGACACAGAGAGGGCACTCAGCAAGTATTTGTACTACAATATATGCAGGTGCTCTTTTAAGTCCTTTAATCCTCACATCAATGATATGATTTAGGGTCTATTATTAGCCCCATTTACAGATGGGTAAATAAAAGAATAGAAAAATGCAGTCATTTGCCCAAGCTTAGGTGCTAGTAAGTGGCAGAATCAGGATTTGAACTCAGGCAGTCATTCCCTACCACTCATACTCCAGCAATTAACTTCTAGTGATTATGTATCTATTCATATCTGTATATTTTTATTGCATAAGTAAATGAAAATTTATTTCTGCCTGGGTGCATAACATACAAAATTATAACTAAATCCTTTTGAATATAATTCGAACTCTTTCTGACCATAGACAAAGTAATGTCTCATAAGGGACATAATGATTATCCCATCACACACATTGTACTGCATCAGGTTTTTTTCTTTCTTTTTTTTTTTGCAACCTCAATTACACCACATTTTTACTATCGTGATTTTAAAAAACTTTATGACTGGAAAAGGACCACATTCATAAAGAGTTGTGCCTCATATATGCTACATGTTCAGGTATTTTCATGAGTAGTTAAAATTCTTTTAATGCAGCCAGATTGCCCCAATTTGCGATTTCACACCTTTTGTGTTGCAACAGATTTTGTGACTGGTTCATTTTACAATGTTTACTGACTTAATTCAGTCAGTTATTGTTTTCTATAAATTAGAATTTGGGGGACACTTCTTAGAATATGGAAAATCTGGAACTGAATATTTGAAAATAGAAGTACCTGAGAAAATCCATGCTGTTTGTACATTCCTGACATAAATCTCACGAAGAGTGACACATTTTCTTTCCTTGTCAAGTCATGCAACCAAAGTCACACTACCACCAAAACTGACTGAAAATTTAAATATTTAGATAATCGGTTTGGTGGATGCTTCACCAAATTTTCTGAACTACCAGTTACTTACCAACGAGTTACAGAACAGCAGTAGTTTAACATGATCTAGGGCTTCCCTGGTGGTGCAGTGGTTAAGAATCTGCCTGCCAATGCAGGGGACATGGCTTCGAGGCCTGGTCCGGGAAGATCCCACATGCCACAACTAGAGCCCGTGCTCTGCAACAAGAGAAGCCACCGCAATGAGAAGCCCGTTCACCGCAAAGAAGAGTAGACCCTGCTCGCCGCAACTAGAGAAAGCCCGTGCGCAGCAACGAAGACCCAATGCAGCCAAAAATAAATAAATTTTAAAAATAAATTTATTTTTAAAAAATAATAAAATAAAATGATCTATACATCATTATTATGTAGAGGATCAAGTAATCATGCATCCAGACAACACCAGGTGTGACAGATAAACCTGCCCCTTCTTCCAAGACAGTCCCTGAGGGACTGGACAGCCCCAGAGCATTGTTGGAAAAACACTGAAGTAGATTCTAAATTCCTTTTCAGTGCTAAAGTTTGAGAAGCCCTCAAACTTGGAACAGTAGGTCATACAGATTAAGCTTAAAGAGTAATACACTCTAATGCATTGATAAATGGCTCTCGTTGTTCATTCAATGCAAACAGGTTTTAGAGCTAAATTCATGCTAAATTCATGCTTTTGTGAATGGACTTTTGCACACATTAAAACATTTGGTTCAATGGTTATATTCCTGTCTGAGTAAATCACAGAATCCATTAAGATCAACAATTTAATTAGTATGTCCTAAACTCCATCACTCATCACCTGGGTGGTCTTGGTTCAATTACTTAACCATTCTAAGCTATAGTTTCCTCAACTATAAAATGGGGAAAAAATCATAATGACTCATAAGGTTGTTAAAAGGATTAAATAAATGATGCCTGTGCCCTGCCTGACAAGTAGTAAGTGCTCATTAAATGTTCATTAATAGAAGAACCAGTAGTAGTAGCTACCATATTTAGAGAGCCATCAATTCTGTTTTCCAAGAATTCTGTTAGTGAGAATTATGTTTTGTTTTGTTTCTGTTGCATTGCTATATACAAGAAGGCAACTTCCATCTTTAAAATTACTCACATAGTGAGTCAGGGAAAAATAAACTTAAGAGTTTGACAGTCTGAATTGGCTGAAAACCTCTAAGGAAGATAAAACTGCATGCACTTTTTTGGCTGTTTTTAAGTAGATTTTGGACAAGAGAAAGAAACGAAGAGGTCCCTCTCAAAAGAAGGCCCAGTGTGGCGGTGAGAAAACTTTGGAGACAGCTGAGTAGAAGGAGAGTCAGCAATTGACTTTCTCTTTGTGTGGAAGAAACACTAAGAGCCCATCCAGAACTGGGGGACAAGAGAGGAGGGTGGAGGGAAGATAAAAGAAGAGGCAAACAAGGGGCTGTCACCATTCACCACTTCTGCTCTGAATACCTTTGAAAAATAAAGCTGTAGGAACAAGGAGAAAGAGAAAAGTCACCATCTTATTCCCCCCTTGAGATTCAGTTAGAGGAAAACATGCAGACTGCAACAACCCCAGGTTGGGTTCTCTCGGTGACAAATATCACTTGGTTCTATGGCTCTCTAAAGTTCTAGCCAGCTCCTGCCACTAGAAATAAAACATGTGGCAACAGTAGCCCAAGGCCTGGAGACCCCTAGGAGTCTTCTAAGAGGGTTCAGTATAAAGTTGGAAGAGTCTAGAGAATTCATATTTGCTCAATTATTGGGAAAGAATAAACTGGGTTAGATACCACTTGTTCCTAGATTTTGCATTTGTCCAAGCTTCGAATGAGATTTTCTTTCAAATTTATATCAAGAATAATGAACATAATCTCTTTTGTGCAACTTCTATATTCCAGGCATAGTGCTAACCACTTTATTACATTTTATCTTCTTTAGTACTCACAGCTTCATTGGGCAGGTGGCATGATTAGCTCCATTTTATAGCCCAAGAAACCAAACCTTGGAGAGATTGATTAACTTGCTCAAATTCACACAGCTGGTGACTGGCTGAAATGGGATTTGTACCTATTTGATGACATATTTGATGGTGAACATACTCTTTTATATTTTACAATAACTTTTCATTTAATTTTGTTGTATTATCTTTGAAATATATGTTCATTGTAATAAAAATACAGATAAGCAAAATGAGTATATCTTTGCATTAAGGGTTTAATTTGCTTAAGAAAAGTTATTTATTTCAAAATCCTACTTAGCAGTTTTGCAACACTTCTCTTCCTATGGAGGGTTAACCTTTGGAGGATTTTCTCTTGTTTACCCGCTATTCCTAGGATAGTTCTTTGCCCATTACGGGCAATCAAATGTATGTGGACCAAATAAATCCAAGAGAAAGCTGCTTGTTGGGGTTACCACACCAGTTGAGATCACATTTCCTAACTGTAGTTCCCAGAGTTGGGTGGTAATACTTGCCCAGCCATCCCAATTTTCTGGATACAGAGCACTGTGATGCTATAACAGCATCCCAAGTGCTATCAGAACATTTGGTTAAGAGTGAATGTCATGGAAGTGTTGCTCCATTTTTTTTTTCTACTCTCAAAACATCTTTGAGCAGTAACTTATTCACAGATAAAATTTTTTTTCTCTTCAATTTTTTCTTTTCTTTTTGAATACTGTACTTGGTTTTGGGGGAAATATGCTCAGTGAAAGAAAGAAAAAGAGCATATGGTTGACAAAGAATAAAATAATAAAAAGTATCAAACTTAGAAAGTTTAGGTTTGGGAGTTTTACTCTTTGGGTGGATCCTTATTTAAAAAATAATTAGATGATAAGCGCAAAAAATAATAATAATAATTAGAAAGGAGAAGCAAAAGATGAAAGCATCCAAATAAGATTCCTGATGTGCTGTTTATTTTATTGATATATTTTATCATGTATTTGAGCTACAATATTTATCAGGAATAAGAAAGTTTTAATCATAAAATTATATAACATCATTCCAACATTGGATCTTGTTATTTTCTTCACAGGTATGGTGGAGAGTCATTCCTTTGCATGTCCAGATAAGATCTTTGTTGTCCTGGGGAGCTGCTCCGCTCACATTCCAAAATATGGTCCTCATATGGGGACCATATGATGGGGGCTGCTGATCACATTATCCCACCCCCCAGGATGGGGCCTGGGTGCCAGACTGGGTTCAATCACATACTTTACTGTGCTAGTCATGGAAATTAGCTGACAGACAGATGTAAGACTCAGGCCAATCAGAGCATTTTCATGAAATTTTTCTAATGGAATCTGGCAGGAAATAGCTTTGTTCCTTGTTAGTTGCAAGGCTATAAGAATATAAGCCCAGAACTATCTGCTACCAGTTCCTGCCTCATGGAGATCACAGCCTAAGATGATGAAGACAATGATCAGAAATAGGAAGAAGTGTGTGTGTGTGTGTGTGTGTGTGTGTGTGAGAGAGAGAGAGAGAGAGAGAGAGAGAGAGAGATCCACTGTCTCTGAAGCTAAATCTACTTTCCAAGGGTTGCCTTTCAGAACAAATACACTGCCCATTTGCAGAGCTAGTTTGAGCTGAATATATGTTGTTTAACTAAAAGTCCTGACTGATAGCCAAAACTCAGGATGCTAAGTAAACAAAGTCTGCAAGACATCTATTTTCTAGCTTCTATTCCCCTTGACATCTGTCCTGAAAGATTTATATAGGAAATGTTGAAGTCTTTTTGGCAAGTGCATAAAAATTATATTATTCAACAAATGTATTCCATGCCTCTTTCGGGCCAGGCATTGTGCTAAGTAGTAGAAATACTAAAGAAACGGGCAAGAAAGTACCCTGTATCCACGGCAGAGGCATACATCAAAGCCAATTATTATAGAACTGGGTAAGAAGGGCTTTAATAGATGCCTGTGGAAAGTGTCATGGAAACTCAAAGGAGCAAGCAAGTTCAAATACTTGAACTTTGAGTATATTTTGAAGAATGGTAGAATTTTCCCAAGCAGAGAACAGAGAAAAGGGCACTGTGGACAGCAGAAATAGCATGTTGAAGGGCATGGACAGATGAAAAAATACATGCCACGTTTGGGGAATAACAAAACCTCTGATGCAACCAAAACATAATGTTGTGGAGTTGGGTAATAGTGAGGGATTTGGCTAAATAATTAGGCAAAACTCAGATTCTAAAAAGTCTTAAATGCCATGCTAAGGAGTGGACTTTTTACTGTAGGCTATGAGAAGCCACCTGAAGTTCTCAATCAGATGAATGACACCATTTAATTTGGATATACATGTATATAATGAACACACATGTACCCATCACCCAGTGAACAATTATATCAACTTGTGCATGAGGTTGGGCAACTTTTCATACAGTTAAGAGTAATTTTCATATTTTTTTCTATGAATTTTCTGTAGATCAGTTCTTGGCCTTTTTCATCTCAGTTTTTAGAAGCTCTTTACGTATTAGAGATACCTTTGTATTATATATAATTACACCTTTCACTGTATATTTTGCAAATACTTTTTCCCAGGCTCTTATGTGTATTTTTTACTTTGTGTCTGATATGGTATTTTTACCGTGAAAACATTTTTAATTTTTATATGATAAAATTTGTCAATCTTTTTTCTCATTGCTTCTAGATTTTGAGTCATATTTAGGAATGCTTTCTCATCCCCTGATTATAAAGGAATTCACAAGTGCTTTTTCAAATATATGCATGGTGCTTTTTTATACCTTTGATTTAAATATCTGATCTGTTGGGAATTTATCCTGGCTTATGGTGTAAGAAATGGATCCAATTTAATTTTTCTCCATATGGCTACCCAGTAATCAGAACAACATTTATTTAAAAGTCCATCTTTTACCCAGTGATGTGTGATGCCACCTATAATGTATATTAATTTCCATATGCAATTGGATATATTTCTGGATTTTCTCTTTTTCCTTCGGTTTGTCTTCCTATTCATGTGCTAATATCAACTTGTTTGAATTACAGAGGCTTTACAGAACTGTAAGTGCCTTTTTCTCCCAGCCCTTAAGTTAGGGAAAACTGACATCTTCATGATGTTGGCCTCTCTTTCTCTCCCAGAATTGATATGTCTTTCCATTCATTAAGATCTATTTTTTTCCAAAAGCAATTTCCAGTTTTGCTCATATAAGTTTTGGACATTTCTTGTTAACTTTATGTTAAAATATTTTTTTCTCTTTTATTTTCTATCATAAATGGGGTCTTCTCTTTAATTATATATTCAAGCTGTTTTTTATTTATACAAATATGTTTATGTATAGGTTTGTAAACATATATACATACATATGCTATTAATTTTTATATCCTCATTTTATAACCTATTATTTTATCCATATTCTCTTGTTGATTATTGTATTTTTCCATGGATTCTTTTGAATTTTCCAGCTGTATAATCACATCCTCTCTTAATAAACATAGTTTTACTTCTTTGTTTCCTATTCATATTTCAGTAATAGCTTTCTCATGTCTAATTGCACTGGTTAGTATCTGCAACATAATGATAAATGTTATGGATATGGTAGGTACCTTTGCTCTTGACTTTAGAGGAAAAACTCTACAATATTAAATATTAAACAGTAAAGTTTTCCCATCTTTGGGGAAACTGATTTAGGGATGGTAATATATTGATTTCTAAGATTTGGATCTATCATCTTAAGCTTCTTGTAAGACATCAGAGTGAGGATCTCCATTGTATATGGCTCTATTTTCTGAGAAAAAGCCCTAGATGGACTATTTATTAGGTCCTTACTTTTTGCCAGATACTGTGCTAAGTGCATTACATGAATTGCTTCATTCTAACCTAACAACAAGATTTAGCGTTATTATCTTTCTAAAATTCCAGGACAGGAAACTAAGACAATGAGGTTAAGTAATTTATCAATATCACCGAACCATTAAGTGGTCAAACTAGTATTTGAGCCTAAGCAGTCTAATGCCAGAGCTTAAATATAACCCCTATGTGATGCTGACTCATAGGATTTGGAGAGAAACTAGTTATTCACTGCAGTTGAAACACTGTTAATGAATTAAATGCTCAAGATTTTATAGAGCAATAGTGAAGAGTGATAAGAAAAATGTTGAGAGCCAAAGAATTAAAGAAGAGACAGAAGAGGAACCCAGGGAAGAGACTGAGAAGGGCCAGGCAGAGAGATGGGAGGAAAATAAAGGAGAGAGTACATATGATGGAATGAGAGAGGAAAGAGTGTCAGGAGTGATGCAGAATTCCAGTAGGGAATATGGTTTATTTTCTGACCCTGATTCTTTATTTTCAAGTTCCAAAATTTCCCATCATGTTAATCAATTCCTGTTTTTTCACTATTTTCCAAAAAAAAAAAAAACTGGTATGAAATATTGCAGGATATCCACAGCTATCTTAATAAAATGTTCACAAAATAGTCAAACAGAAAAAAAAAATCCCTTTATCATAAGGGAAGAATAGTACTTGCATTACCTTAGGAAAATTACAAACTTACAAAGGTTCACCTTTTGCTTTAATATATTTCAAGTTATCAGTCAAAATGTAAGTATTATAATGTGCAACCCCACAAAAGGAATTTCATTAATTAGAATTATAATCTCTAGCAGATTCTAAAATTCAATCTTTATATGTGGGGGACAGCATTAAACTCTGCAGATAACATTATTCTAACAGCTCAGGTTTCTTCCTCCTAACTGTACTCTTCAATTGCAACTGCCATATAAGGAACAAATAACCAACATAGTAATCAAATGAACAAACAATTTATCAAAGTTTTTTTTAAAATCCTCGGTAACTAGTTTAACATAGCAGTAAATATATTAGCTTTGCTTTGTTATCTTTATTTACATAATGTCCTTCTTTGTGAGATATAAAATGCAAGATCAATGTGGTTATCCATTTGGCCTTGTATGAAAACATTCCAGTACAACACTGCCATTCATCTTCATAGTCATTTAAATGCAATTTGTTACTCAGTTTTGTGATTTAATATTATGTTTTATGGAGCTGATAGGATTCCAGAATTGCTTTCTGAATTATCCATCTTGTATATGTATACGGGAAAGCTTTTTCAAGCTCCCAAAATGAGTTTTCAAGAGCAGGAAGGGTGGGGAGAATGAATCAATAGGGTTTTACGTTTCTGCAAAATCATAATCTTAAGTGATCTTATATCCAGTTTCAAGTAACGATTTGTTGACTATGGTAACATCTGCCATCTAGTGGCTGACTTCAGGTACTACAGAAAGAACTCAAAAATTTTATTTTTACGGTAATAATAATAAGGAGGAGGGCAGGGTTTTGGTCGTTGTATTTCAACTACATTTTTTTATGTTGCTCGCAAAGTAGGAAACATACATGTTTTTATTTAACAAACTGGTTTTTTGTGCCAATTTGATCTAATTATAATTTACCCCATTTTGTGTAGGCATCTTGAAAGTAAAGGTGAAAAATAAAAATGGAGAGAAAATAAAGAGAAAGAAAAATAAAATATCATTTTTAAACCTGCCACAACGGAAGATATAAACAGTAATAATTTAATTATATTCTTAAATTGTTTCAGTTTTAGGGCGATTCCACTTTATCATTGAACAAATGCTAATTTATTCTTGAAACATAATTAGAATAAATAAAGCTAATATATTTAAAAGAAAACATCACAGATAAAAATGAGTGTATAAATCTCCCCCTTTATTTTTACTATTGTTAAATTATTATACACATATACTTCACCATCTCTGACAGAATTGACTTTAACTGGATAGTCTCCATGCCAAAGGTAATGATTGATTTTGTGTCCTTATCTCACTCAATTCTCAGCAGCATTTGACATAGTTGACAGATCCCTCCCTCCTCCTGGAAGCACTTTCTTCACTTGGACTCCAGGACACCAACATTCTTCTGGTGGCACCAGCTACATAATTTGTGATCCCAGAGCAAGATGAAAATGTGGGCTCCCTTGTTCAAAAAGCAAGGAAAAAAATGCCCTAAGGTAGCAAATTATAAAGTTTTTTCCTTTCTTCCAGTCTCTCCCTCAACTTGTCATGTTTTTTTAAATTTGCTTTCTATGTTGTTCATAAATAAAGAAAAATTTAGAATTTAAATTATTGACATGAATTTTACCATTCAAATTTACATTATGCAATGCCAGATTTAATGAAAATATAAGAGCATTTAACTCGTATGAATTACACAATTCATATTTTGTAGCCCATGCACGCATATATATTTTTTATTTTTTCCAGAACAGTGGAAATGCTGCAGAAGATTAATCTAATTATTCTTATTTCACTTCTTGAGATGCATGCATTCTATCAATACTCTCTCTCTTTGGCTTATGGATGAGAAAGGAAAAGTCTCTATGGGCTCCTCTAACTTTCCCTCTCCTTCTACATTTCCCTTTTCAGGGTGAGTGGTTGGCTAATACAGGGAAGTAATGTAAGCAGCTCTTTGCAGGAAACGACCCTCAGCAGGAAGCCCCTTTTCTTGTCACTTTAACAAAGCTATATTGTAACTAACTTTTAAACCAAGCACCTCCATGCTCTACTCATCTCTGGCCCTAGCATCTTCCCTGGCCCAGGGAAGATGCCACAGAGCAATTAAGCCAGTGCGCCACAACTATTGAGCCTGCGCTCTAGAGCCCGCGGGCCACAACTACTGTAGCCCGCGCACCTAGAGCCAGTGCTCCGCAACAAGAGAAGCCACCGCAATGAGGAGCCCGCGCACCGCAACGAAGAGTAGCCCCTGCTCTCCGCAACTAGAGAAAGCCCGCGCACAGCAACGAAGACCCAACACGGCCAAAAATAAAAACAAATAAATAAATTTATATATATATATAAAATACCTTCCCTAATTGGTCAGTTCTTTCCGCAGATCAAAGAAGTAGAAATGAAGAATAAGTAATTAACAGATAACAAGATGTTTTCCCTAGCTTCCCCTTCAGTAATCTTCCAAACAAACTGTGTGACCAAGTTCTATGAACAAGATGACATCTAGAGGAAGATCATGAGGAGTGACAAGCCTGCACACAAGCCTGCACACAGTGGGGAATGGCAATGACTCTGACCCCCATCTCAATGCTTAACTGAGATTGCTTCCTTCCTTTCCTTTAAAACTTTCATGGCAGAGCAGAATCTTCAGAGGTGGTTTTTGGGGAACACTTAAGTCCACCGTCTCTGCAGATTGCCGGCATTCTGATTAAAAGCACCTTTCCTTTCTACCATTTGTCAGTATGTAACTGATTTTGTAAGCAGCAAGCAGCAGGACCCAATTCAATCACAGCAGTAACATAAGTAATAAAGGATAGGATAGGGTTCTTTGGTTGTTCCTGCTTCTTAGATCACCATTGCCTTCTGTCTGTTTTAAAAGCAAATTCTGGTTTGAACAGAAAGCACCACCTCTCAAGGTTGTCAGCACCAACACCACCACTTGCTCTGTTGTCAGTGTAATATGCTTACATGTACTTGATTGGAGCATCATTGAACACCCATGCGTCATGGGTCCCCTAGAGCTCTGTGCTCATGGGGCATCAGGAATATGAATGGGGTGTCAAGGAATGGCTGATACACATAATGTGTGTATCTTCTCTCCTTGCTTGCATGCTCCACTGTCCCATCAGACTTCACCTACAAAACACAAGTTCAAAGATAAAATAAGTAAGCATTGGTGGCAGCTTAGCAACCAAGTCTGGGGCTCTTCTGAGTGCAAAGCACTGTGTGCTGCACTGGTAACATGCCCATGAAACCTGATCTGCTTCCTGGGTTTCTTCCTATATCACTGGCTACACCTTCTCAAACTTTCTCATTGGCTCTAGATATTATGACTTGGGTCAGCGCTAAGCCTTATTTTATTTATTTCTTCTTTAGGTGATATCATCCAGCCCCTAGGCTTCAAATGTCATCTATGTGTGAATTACTCCCAAACTGGTTCTTCCAGCCCCGACCTGTCTTCTGAGCTCCAGTTGTACATATCAAACTGCCTGCCTGGCTTTTCCACTTTGATGTCTAAGGGGCATCTTATATCATCTCAATTTCCCACAAACTTCTGCCTACACTTACTATCTTAGCTCACTATTTACTAGTCACTTCATCACTTAAACACAGGAGTCTTCTTTGATTATTCTCCTTCAATTCCCTTACATCTAAATCAAACACAAATCCTATCAGCTTTACCTTTATATCTCCAATTTAACCAGTTCTCTCTACCTAGGTGGAGAGAAATCTAAGACACTGTTATTTATTTCCTGAACTGTTGTAATGGCCTCTTAACCAAACTCTTTGCTTCCATTTGTTTCTCTACGGTTCCTTCTCCACATGGTAGCTGGAGTGATCTTTCTAAGAAGAGAATCATTTCACAAACTTTCCCTGCTTAAATCTCTTGAGTGGCTTCCCAGCCAATTTTAAATAAAATCCAAACTCATCAAAGGATCCTCAGATCATGCCTCCCCTCCAGACCTTTCGTCCTACCACACTCTACCCTGTGCCCTGCGTTCCAACTTCCCTTTTTCTTTGCTGAAAACACCCCAAGCTCAGTCTCATCTTAGAGTCTCTATATTTGCTGTTCCCTCTGGCTGGAATACCTCTCCCCTCTCCCAATCTTCAAATTGCTCACTTTTTCAGTTTTTTCAGTGCTCTGTTCAAATACTGTCTTCTCAGAGTGGATTTTCCTGGCTATTCTACCTAAAATAGCATCCTTGCCCTGCTCCCCGACCTTATATACTCTATACCATTACCCTATCTTTTACTTTTCAGAGCACCCGTCTGTAACTGTACTCCTTACCCATTTGTTTACTTGTCTGTCTCACGCACTAGAATATAAACTCCAAGAGCACAGGCACTTTGTTCACTAACTGCTGTATTTCTAAGGCTTCGAACAGTGTCTGGCACGTAGAAGGTGCTGAATATTTGTGGAATGAATAATGGAATGCTTTATCTTTGAATCCCTGGAGCCTAGCATAGCACAATGTTTTCTTTGGTATAACCACTCAATAAATATTGTGGAAGAAAGGAGGTTGGAAGGAATAATCTCCATTTCTCAGTTTATTAGTTCTATATAAAATGATAATTAGCTTACTTACTTCTATGTGATTGGCATCTAAAATATTATTTCAAAGTTAGATGAATTCTGCCAACATACTTAAATTTTAAAAACTTTAAATATATCTTATTATACTACTAATATGGCTAAAAACTGCTCTTTATTGGAGGGTGAATGGGATTAGGGCTTAAACTGTAAGAATTTTTTTTCATGGTCCAGGATAGGAATTGTTAGTCTTTTTGTTCTTTTACTTTCAGCTCTGATTTACCCTACTAAAACTATATACCCCAAACATTTGATTTTCTATTTAGTTGTAATAATCTCACGGGCAAAAGTCAAAATGAGATTTGAATTATGCTTTGTTGACGGGTGACTGATTGCCTAATGAATATCTAAAAGACATTTCATTGCCTTTGTTGAAAAAGATGACATTGTATTTTCATCTATTATGCATGAAAACTGATAAAATATCATTTCTATAACTTTTGGAAAACAAGCACTTAGAAGACCACTTTAAGTGCAGCAAAAGCAATATTACATCTCGGTAAGACTAGCCCTGTTCTAATAGACATTCAGTAAATACATAGTGAGTGAATTTGTATGGCTTTTTCATTTGAACTCAGAATACGCACGTTTAATGAAATAGCTGTCTTTTATGAATAAATTCAGAATCTGGAACGTAGATATAGATAGGTAGCTACTATATCTACCTATCTTAAAGTAGATAGGTAGATAGTAGATAGGTAGGGGTCCAGTTAGTTGCTGGTTCTCGTTTCTCAGGCGAGAGGTCCTTTTTGTTAAGGGTCACTGACCCACAGACATGTTTACAACATAGTGAAAAGTGACTTCCAAGTAATTTTAGGCTCTTAGAGCATTGGAGGTGGTGAGAAAAAAGAGGTATAGTTTTACTTTACATTTAAGGAGGAATCTAAAATTTCATTTGATAAATTATTTTTTAAATATTATATTTTAGTTCCATGTTACGGCAATTTAATGGAGAAAGAAAGAGTTAAAAAGGATGAAAAATATGAGAAAGAATTATGGATGACAGGAAGGAAAAAATGGGATAAACCAAGCAAAAGAAACAGAAGAAAAAATAGAGACAGGAAAAGTAAAAGATCTTCCCAGGAGGAATAAATTTGTGTTTCATTGGAGAACCATGTATTGTCCAAGGAAGCATAGCCAAACTTTTCTTATCAAGGATCAGAGAGTCAATATTTTGGCTTTGCTCTGTTATAACTATTAAATTCTGCCATTGTAGCACTAAAGCAGCCATAGACAGTAAATTTTAAAAAAGCATGTGTGTGTGTGTCTATGTTTCGATAAAACCTTACTTATAAAACTCAGGCAGCCATCTGGATTGGGTGGCTGGCATATTTTTTGCTGACCTCTGCATTAGAGCAAAGGCCAACAAATGGGGTCAGCAAACTTCTTCTATAAGGGCCACATATGCCTCTAGCTTATTCTTCCTTTTTACCAATGTTTATTTGTTTGCTTTTACAACCCTTTAAAAATGTACAAAGCATTCTTAACTACAGGACCTACAAAAGGTAACTGTGGGCCAGATTTGACCAGTGGGCAGGTGGGTTGCCTGGCACTTGTCTAGAGCACACCTTTCTGTCTTATCTGATTCCAGTTTGATGGGAGGTATTTTACAACTCCGTGCTTTGTAAATAACTGATACAATGCAAAATAATTTTTGTCTATAGACACGACATGCAAATTCTGTTCCATAGAGGTCCAACTGACTTCTATCACTCACTGTGGAAGAAGCTAGTTTTGCTTCTATTTGCACATTCATTTTAATAGTCCAGATTTATAAATATAACTGTTTAGAGTTCCCTTTAAACTGATTGCAACATCTTACCAGTTTATCATTAATGAGTTAAAAAAAATTTAACACACGTTCATTTTTAAATCTGTATGAGAATCATGATTTTACTTTTTTGTAAATTACCCTTTGAACACTGGCATCACCCTTATTTCCCACAACACCTCCCAGGCTTTCACTAGAGATCTCAGTAGTAGAGTGAATTTTGCCTGCTACCTTGAATCTGACCTTTTAGAACTCCATCCATTCCCTGACACCTTCCTCCCTAGTACCTGGTCACTCTTCCACACATCCCTCCTCAAACCGAATTGTTTGTTTGAAAAACCATCTCCTTCTAAACTTTGACTTAATATGGTCTTTTCTTTTGTATATAGGCATAATCTCACTCATAAATTTCAACTTTGGAAAGGCAAAGATTATTGAAACAATTTTCAAAAATCTTGGCAATGAAATAAAATTGAATTTAAGGCCCACTTTGACTTGGGAAGTGAATAATCCCACTCCTGGGTCTATGTAATGACTTAAATGTCCATATACTTATGGACAATTATTCAGAAATGAAAAGGAACAACTGCCACTATATGCAACAATATCAGTAAACCTCAAATGTATTTTAAGAGAAGGAATCCAGATTCAAAAGTCACATACAGTATGGTTACATTTTCATTACATTCTGGAAAATGAGAAACTATAGGGACAGAAAACAGATCAGTAGTTGCCAGCAACTGGAGGTGGGGGGAAGAGGTTGACCAGAATGATACAAAAAGGAAACTTGAGTTATCATAGAACTGCTTTCCTCTTGATTGTGGTAGTGGTTACATGACTGTATGTGTTTTTTAAAATTCATACAACAGAACAGCCAAAAAAATGAAGTTATTATATATCAATTATACCTCAATAAACCTGACTAAAAAATCTATCTATCTATCTATCTCTCTATCTATCTATCTTCTATCTATCCACCTACCTACCTATCTTCTTCTTCTTCTTCTTCATCATATACTTACTTTCCTGAAAAATCTGAAGATTTAATTTTTTAAGCTGAAAAACAATCTCTAAATATACAACTTACCACAAAAGTACTACTTAAACTGATTTAAACATTTGAATTATAGAAATACTTCACTTTTCCTAGTTTACAGAGAGTTTTTATCATGAATGGTATTGGATTTTGTCAAATGCTTTTTCTGAATCTATTAATTTGACCATGTGGTTTTTCTTTTTCACCCTGTTGTTGTGATGGATAACATTAATTGATTTTTCAATGCTGAACTAACTTTGCCTATCTGGGATAAATTTCACTTTGTTGTGGTATATAATTCTTTTTATATTTTTCATTGTTGGAATCAATTTGCTAACATTTTGAGAAATTTTGCAGCTTTGTTCATGAGAAATATTGGTCTGTAGGTTTTTTTTTTCTTTTTTCTCATAATGTCTTTGTCTGGCTTTGGCATTAGGGTTAATGCTGGCTTCATAGAATGGAATAGGAAGTATTCCCTGTGTTTCTATCTCTTGAAAGAGATTGCACAGAATCAGTATAATTTTTGCTTTAAATGTTTGGTAGAATTCACCAGTGAACTATCCAGGCCTGGTGCTTTCTGTTTTGAAAGGTTATTAATTATTGATTAAATTTCTTTAATAGCTTTAGGTCTATTCAGATGGTCTATTTCTTCTTCTGTGACTTTTGGCAGATTGTGTCTTTCAAGGAATTGGCCCATTTATCTAGGTTTTATCAAATTTGTGGGCAGAGAGTTGTTCATATCCTTGTTTTATCCTTTTAACATCCATGGGATCTGAAGTGATGTCCCTTCTTTAATTTCAGGTGTTAGTAATTTGTCTCCTTTCTTTTTTTTTCTTAGCCTGGATAAAGGTTTATTGATTTTATTAATCTTTTCAAAGAACAAGATTTTGCTTTTATTTCTTTTTTTAAAATTAATTTTTATTGGAGTATAGTTGCTTTACAATGTTGTGTTAGTTTCTGCCGTACAGCAAAGTGAATCAATTTTATGTATACATATATCCCCCCTTTTTTAGATTTCTTCCTCATTTAGGTCACCACAGAGCACCGAGTAGAGTTCCCTGTGCTATACAGTAGGTTCTCATTAGTTATCTGTTTTATACATAGTAGTGTATATATGTCAATCTCAATCTCCCAGTTCGTCCCATTTCCTCCCGCCCGCCCCTCCCCATATACAGCTTTTGGTTTTAATCACACTAAATTACCAAAGATGCCCAAATCACAATGCTCTCTCACCTCCAGCCTATTCATGCCGTTTCCTTCCGCCCCTCCATACATACAGCTTTTGGTTTTAATCACACTAAATTACCAAAGATGCCCAAATCACAATGCTCTCTCACCTCCAGCCTCTTGCCTGTGTTGTTCCTTCTCTGGAAACACTCCTATCATTTTCTTTGCCTACCTCACTCCTGCTCAACTCCCAGTGTCAGCCTAGATGCCAGAAAGTCATCTTTAACACTCTGCCATCCCAGTGCATTGTGTTCCTCCTAAGTGATTCCTAACTGTTCTGTGGTTACTATTATTGTAGCACTTTTCATGCAAATTAATAATTTCCTATTACTTCTTTCACCTTTACAATACAAGTTTCTTTTTTTCAGGGAGTCTGACTTGTTTACTATTGTACTTCTGTCACCTAACATGATGCCTAGCACACACAGTAGAAACTAAATGTCTTTTATTATAAACCATGAGAGAATTTTTTAATTAATCTGAAAAATAGTTTGTTTAAATGACAGCTCTTTATAAAAATTGATTTATCCTATGATTTAAGGAGCAACGACCATTCAGCATTTTGGCCTTATTTACCATATTTATGCTGTCAAATTTTGCCACTGTTAAATATAGTGAACAATGAATCCTATTTGTTGAAGAAAATAAGAATAAATGTTTTAAATATAATTGAATTTTTCTTTGGTATTTATCATAATAATTCTTTTAAATCATTTCTCTCAGAGCTGCCAGGCTAAATAGTGGTTTCAGTTAACTGAAATGATTTTACATTGAATGAAATTACTTGATGCCTTTAGACTTATTTCTACCAGACTAGATAACTCACATTAAAACATAAAGCAAAGTAGCACAATAAAGCCAGAAATGGAATCTTATTGTTAGAGATTGTCACTAAGCACTTAATAATTTTACTTGTAATGACAGGTTAATTGAATTCAAAAAGAAAAGTAACAAAAAATATTATGAGTTTTTAGGAATAAGTTGTTTTTTAAAAGTTGATATGATATATGCCAACATCAGTATATTAGCCAAAATTTGGAGATAAAAACCAGAGTACAATAAAAGTATAGCATATACAGTGGTTTCATTAAATGTTGAACATCTATTAATCTCCTTTCCCCCAAAGAAGCAACTCATTATGACTGGGAAACATCAGTAATTTTAACAGGCATTGGCAAAACAAAGTAGAACTCTTGGCACATATTATATCATATTTTTTTGCAAATGTAAATTTTAAAAGATGAGTTTCATTGGCATTTGGCTAGTTGCCATTTCTACTGTAGAGAGTATAGTCTTTAGAATTTACCAGTTAGCATGTGTTAGGCTAAAAAAGACGATATATGCATGAGAAAAGTTTTAATATTCCAAGAGTCAGCAGTGCAATAACATCAGATTTGAGGCAACCTCAAATACTATTTAGTTTATTTATTTTTTGGGGGGGGTACGCGGGCCTCTCACTGTTGTGACCTCTCGCGTTGTGGAGCACAGGCTCCAGACGCGCAGGCTCAGCGGCCATGGCTCACGGGCCCAGCCGCTCCGCGGCATGTGGGATCTTCCCGGACCGGGGCACGAACCCGTGTCCCCTGCATCGGCAGGCGGACTCCCAACCACTGCGCCACCAGGGAAGCCCTCTTGCACCTTTTCTCAGAACCATCCTGTACTCATATTTTAGGTCTCTCAGAGTTGAGATGTTAACTCATCCCATTATTTATCTGAAAGCAAAAAAGCCTTTCTTCATATTTCACATAAACCCCTTGTGTATACATGATGTTATCGTACTATAACACATGAGTTATATTAGCATGATATGCCCTATGGCCCTCTGTGAGTTTCAGGATGATAACTCTGCTAAATAAATAAAATGTTCCTACTCCATTATGTACACTCCAGCAGCCTGTTTCCTTCTTAGAATCAACTCCAGAGCAGTGACTGCCAAAGACCCAAAAATGAGTCTACAGGTTAGTATCAGCAAAGCCAAGAGCAAACAGGGAAAATAAAGAAAACATAATAGGGCTTTTTTTTAACAGAGACATTTTGTTAATTTAATGGAGTATTTTTTATTTTAAGATAATTTTTTCCTATTTGGATTATTTAATAGATTTTTCATTTTAGAAATGATGATGAGGACTTCCCTGGCGGCGCAGTGGTTAAGAATCCTCCTGCCAATGCAGGGAACACGGGTTCAAGCCCCAGTCCAGGAAGATCCCACATGCCACAGAGCAACTAAGCCCACGAGCCACAACTCTGAGCCCGCATGCCACAACTACTGAAGCCCACATGCCTAGAGCCCATACTCCGCAACAAGAGAAGCCACTGCAATGAGAAGCCCGCGCACCTCGAGGAAGAGTAGCCCCCGCTCGCTGCAACTAGAGAAAGCCCGTGCGCAGCAACAAAGATCCAACGCGGCCATAAATAAATAAATAAATGAATAAATTTATATTTAGAGACATTTTGTTAATTTAATGGAGTATTTTTTATTTTAAGATAATTTTTTCCTATTTGGATTATTTAATAGATTTTTCATTTTAGAAATGATGATGAGGACTTCCCTGGCGGCGCAGTGGTTAAGAATCCTCCTGCCAATGCAGGGAACACGGGTTCAAGCCCCAGTCCAGGAAGATCCCACATGCCACAGAGCAACTAAGCCCACGAGCCACAACTCTGAGCCCGCATGCCACAACTACTGAAGCCCACATGCCTAGAGCCCATACTCCGCAACAAGAGAAGCCACTGCAATGAGAAGCCCGCGCACCTCGAGGAAGAGTAGCCCCCACTCGCTGCAACTAGAGAAAGCCCGTGCGCAGCAACAAAGATCCAACGCAGCCATAAATAAATAAATGAATAAATTTATATTTAAAAAAAGAGAAATAGAGTTACAGATGTAAAAAATAAACTTATAAAAAAAGGAAATGATGAAAGTACATAGTATTTTTGTTTTTAGTTACCACATTTAGAAAAAAATTGTCAATTCAATGCCAATTAATTAATTTAAAATTTTTCGCATATTTATAAAAGACTCAAAATTGAAACTATTTTACAAATGACTCTGTAGTATTACCTACTTTTAAGTAAATTAAATTTTTGATTAAAAATTTATATTGTATATAAACATACATATGCAAATATATATATGCTTGTATAACTATGAAAGAACTTTCCTCATGAAGCAAGGATATTTAAAAAGATCTAAAATGACAGAAACCTGACCTATCTCATGCTTTCTCTTAATCATTATTGCCTAATAACAATTTCTCTCAGTTTAAGTTTAGAACTCTCTTAGTCTGCTTTTTAATGGGTGCTGCTGAAGTCCTTGTTCTGCCTATTTCTCTTTGGAGGTAAGATCTTGTTCTCAGCTAATTAAAAAAGTACTCTCTCGAAGAACTCCCAATTCCCTGGTTTCACCTCACCAGTGAGTACCTATTATGTGCCAGATCCTGGCCAGGTCCTCCAAATTTTGTTACACTAAGCACATAACTGTTCACACCACAGGAAAAAGAAAGGGTAAAACCTTAATTTGTCTCCAATTTAACCTTACAGGAAGGAAATGAACGCTTTTTCCATGATTATTTTCTCCCCAAAGAATAGAATGTGAGACAGGATCCATACATCTGTGTTAGAAATGCCGTGGAATTTTTCTCAGTTTTTCTCTTGTTTTCCAATCAGTTATTCTTCACATTCCTATAGGAAAATATGCACTTCCTTTTCTGAAGATTCCAGATCAATCTGTTGGGAACTAAAGTGCATTTCTACTGAAAGAAGTCTCTTGAAATGTTTTCCATAAGCATTGCCCATGTAAACACACAAACATTTCCCAGTAGTAACACTGTGAAGTATTCTCCAGCTTATGACCACCTCTCAGCTGTGGACTGTTTCCATCTTCCATATCAGTAGGATGACTCTAGATCCTGTACTGTTGCTCATTCATTTAACCAATACTTATTTCATGCCTATTATACTCTAGTTACTGTGTTTGGCATGAGAGACATCAAGTAGTGAATGATGTAGACAGGGAACTTACTTGTGGGTGTTAGTTACCTAGTATAAGGTGAAGACCATTTTTCAGAAAGAGCAGAGGGGGGCTAGTTAGCTAGTAGTTTGCATATGTTTCTAAGATTTTGGTAGCCATGTTGAAGGCTATCCCCAAGTAATTTTGCTTGGTAGGTACTCATTATTGGGCATCATCTCCAAATCTACCCTCTTCATCTCACGCTTCACTTCCCCAGAGCCCCTCGGCTTCCCCCACTGCAATTGTGCAAATTGGTTCACCCTTTCCTGGTACCATGTTCTGAGTTCATTTTTCCCACCATTCCCTTGTTTCCATGTTCATGGGAATTGCCAATGACTAATTTTAATTTTATCAATCTAAATCTTATGTAGAAACCCATTTATAAAATAGATAAAAGCACAACTCTGCCTGAAGTGTTGACAGGGATGAAGGAGCTCAGATGGATCACCTTGCCTGTCTAGGAATGCAAATCACCACTCCAAGATGAAGTTTGATAAGTCAAAATGCACCATCAGTACCTCTAGTAAATACACAGGTTCATTTTAGAAGGGTTTTCTGAACATCAAAAAAAACCAAACAAACAGTGTTTTTTCCTATATTTGTAAGCAATGCATCCCTGTAAAGAAATAACAACTTATGTGGAACTCTCACGTATAAATGAGATCAAAGCAGTAGTCCATTCATTTAATCTCATTTTAAAGTTCAAATATATATTACTTATAAAGACAATCAGTGAGAAAAACAGGGCTATTTCCATGAACACAGGGATTTGTGACATGAGCTTACGTGTGACTGTTGTAGTTTTATTACACCTCCGCATCATTTTACTTCTCTTCTCATCCTCTTTCCTTTCTCCTTCTCCTCCTGCTTCTCCTCCTTTTTTTCTTCGTCCTCTCTCTCTGTCTCTCTCTCTCTCTCTCTCACACACACACATACACTCTTTCTGTGTATGTGTGTGTGTGTGTGATTGACATATAATAAACTGCACGGATTTGAAGTATACAATTAGATACGTTTTGACATATGTATATGCCTGTAAAATCACTGTCACAATCAAGATAATATGCATATCCATCACCCAAAAATGTTTTTTTTGTACACCTTCGTAATCCCATTCTTGCCCCTTCCCATATTCCCTGCCCCATTTCCAAATAAACGTTGATCTGCTTTCTGTCACTATAGATTAGATTTCATTTTCATCATTAGTTAATTCCTTTTTATTGCTGAGTAATATTCCATGGTATAGATATATCATAATTTTTAATCCATTTACTTCTTTTGTTTAGACGTTTGGTTTGTTTCCAGTTTTTAAATTTTTTACAAATAAAGCTAATTGGACATTAATGTATAGGTATTTGTATTGCATATGCTTTTATTGCTCTTAGGTAAATAACTAGGAGTGGAATGAATGGGTCTAAGGGTAGATGTACATTTAACTTGTAAAGAAACTGCCAAATTGTTTTCCAAAGTTGTTGTATCATTTTACATTCCCACGTGAAGTATAAGAGAGTTCCAATTTCTCCACAGTTGATATTTTAAATTTGAACCATTCTAGTAGGTATGTAATGGTATCTTATTGTGGTTTCAGTTTGCGTTCCCTTAATGACTGATGAAGTTAAACATCTTTTCATGTGCTTATTCACCATCCATATTTGTACTCTGGTCAAATTTCCTTTCAAATATTTTGCCAATTTTTTAGTTCTTTTCCCCCCACCTTGTTATTGAGTTTGAGAGTTCTTTATAAATTCTGGATGTATTATATGTGTTATTTGCAAATATTTTCTCCAAGTGCCTTGTCATTTCATTCTCTCATGAGTGTCTTTTGAAGAGCATAAGGCCTTAATTTTGATGAAGGCTAGTTTATCAACTATTTTCTCTTTTATGGATAATACTTTTGCCTACATTCCTTGGCACATGACCTCTTTCCATTTGCAAAGCCAGCAATGGCTGGCTGTCTTTTTCTGACACTGATTCTCTTTCCTCCCTCTTATACCTTTAAGGACACTTGTGATTACATTGGGTCCACATGGATAATCCACAAAATCCCCCGTCTTGAGGTCAGCTGATTAGCAACCTTAATTCCATCTGCTATCTTATTCCTTTTTGCCATGAAAGGTAACATATTCCCAGGTTCTAGGTATTAGGATGTGGACATCTTTTGGGGGGGTGGATCTTATTCTACCAAACACAGGAGGGATTGTGAGTCCTTCCATTTAGTGACTTTACTTTGTTTTGTAAGACCTTAAGATTTCCCTTTTCTCTTCTTTTCCTCTCTATCTCCTAACTGTCAAAGGGAAGTTCTCACTTCCTTTTTACCTTTTTTGTCTCCCAGAAGTTATGTATTTCAAAGATGTCCCCTTTATATCATGCCTGTGCTACTTTGAAGTCTCTTCCCTGTAGTCCTTGCTCTGATTTGCCTGGACATTTTTATAGTATATTCTAGTTAGACTGGACTTAATCTTTTTTGTGATTGTTTTAAATCTACTTTGGACTCCATCCTTTTCTGTCCTTCCCACAATTTTTCTTGGTCTGCCTTTGCTTGCCCGAAAGTGCTGCTGTGCAATGAGGCTGGAGCTGGCACATGAGAGATACACTCAACTTTTTAAAATTCATAGTTATTTTGAAGTTTTAGTACTCTCCATGCTCAAGGTCTGCAGAATATATAGTTTTTGTGTAGATGTATTTTCTCTTCTTTTTGTTTTGTATCAATTTTGGAGGACATATTAGAGATCTGGTAACTAGCCTGCTGCCACTGTTTTAAGCTACACACAAATTTTATCTTTTGTTTTGATTTCACAATACTGAGAAAATACTCCATCAGACAGAGAAGTACTTGTAAACAGTAGCCTTTTTAAAATAGCTCACATTCCAAATTTGGAATACTTCTTTTAACTGGTCCTGAAGCTTAAGAGAAAAGTAGGATTTTTTAAAAGTTAGCTGTCTAACATCATGTACCAACTGTTTGACTATCCTTAACTGATATTAGTCAACTTGGAAGTTACCAAAAGACTTTACTCAGTTTGAATCTTGATTGTTTTGAGGACATTTCAAAAGTACTTTTAATTTTGAGATATTACTTTTTTAAAAAGCATCAGATACATCAGTGCCTTATAGTTCCTTGTAAGGATGCTGATCCTTTCTTTGTAAGACAGCTAACCACTGAAGCGTTTGATCAGAAGATTGACTGTATACTAACAGAATCACGCTGGGTGCTGTGTTTGAGGAGAGAATGTGGGTAGTATGGTCTGAAGCAGGAGACCAGTGAAGTGTCTGTTGTAATAATACTGTTAAGAAATATGGGATCTCACACCAGTGTTCATAACAGCACTATTTACAATAGTCAAGATATGAAAGTAACCTAAGTGCCAATGAATGGATAAAGAATATGTGGTGTGTGTACACACACACACACACACACACACACACACACAATGGAATATTACTCAGCCATAAAAAATGGAACATTGCCATTTGCAGCAACCTTCTCAATGGATAGACCTAGAGATTATCATACTAAGTGAAGTAAGAGAAAGACAAATATTATATGGTATAATTTATACGTGAAAATTAAAAACATGATACAAATGAACTTGTTTACAAAACAGAAACAGACTCACAGACATTGAAAACAAACCTATGGTTATCAAGGGGGAAAGTGGGGGAGGGATAAGTTAGGAGTATGCGATTAACAGATACACACCACTATATATAAAATAGATAAACAACAAGGATTCACTGTATACCACAGGGAACTATATTCAATATCTTGTAATAACATATAATGGAAAAGAATCTGAATATATATATATGTGTAAATATAACTGAATCACTTTGCTGTACACCTGAAACTAACACAATATTATAAATCAACTATAGTTCAATAAATGAATAAATAAATAAGAAATATGGGGTCTCATAGTAGCCATGGAGGGAGTAAGAGGTGGTCAGATTCTAACTATATTTTGAAGGTAGAGCTTATAGGATTTCATCCGGGATTGGGTATGGTATTTGAAAGAAAGAGAGTAGTTAAGGATGATTCCATGATTTGGGGTTTGAATAGATGGAGGGTATGAAAGGGGTTGATCTGGATAGGAGATTTAGAAGTTTATTGTGGGAATATTAAGATTGAGGTGACTATAAAACATCCAGAGGAATTTCAAGTAGGCAAGTAAATATATAGGTTTGGGATTCAAGAGACAGAGAAGGGTCTGGCATGGAGTTATAAATATTGGAATCATTAGCATATAAATTGTTTTTAAAGCCATGAGACTGGATAAGTCACTAGTAGAGTGAGTTAAGAGAGAAAGAAGTCTAAAGACTGAGCTCTGGGCACACCAGTATTAAGAGATTGGTAGGATGAGTAGGAAATAGCAAAAGAGATTACAAAATAGAAAGAAAACCAGTGGAGTGTGGGGTCCCAGAAGCCAAATGAAGAGAGTGCTTCAGGGAAGACAGAGTAACTCGACATTTCAAATGCAGTGGGTAGATTAAAGAAATAAGAACTAGGAACTGACCATTGAATTTAGTGGCTTGAAGGTCATTAGTGGCCTTGCTAAATGTAGTTTCAGTGGAGTAGTGGAGTGAAAACAATACTTGAGTGAGTTCAAGAGAAATGGAAAGAGAATTGGATGCAGCAAGTATAGACAATACTTGCAAAGCTTTTCCCCCATGTTGTAATGGATGTAAAGCAACGGGATAAAGCTGGATGGAGAAGTGGACCAGAGGGCCTTTTTGTTTTGTTTCTGCTTTAAATGGGATAAATTACAGCATGTTTATATCTTTGTGGGAATGATGCAGCAGAGCAGAGAAATTGATGATGCAGAAGAATTTCTGGATCAATTGTCTTGAGTAGAGATGAAGTGATAGAATCTAGTCCACAAATGAAGATAGAAGCATTGATGTCATACCTGTTAATGAGAAGAAAGCAGAGTAAATGGGCAGGTAGATGAGAGTAGGTGGATAAATGGATGCTGGGACCCTCTGGAAATTCTTTTCTGATTGCTAAGTGAAAGTAAGGATTGGAGCAGAGATCTTGGAAGTTAGGAGAGAGAGAGAAGAAGGTGAGGATCAACTGGAAGACGGGGGAGACACTGGATCTGAGGATTCTGGAAATGTCAGAATCGAAACACTGGAGTATGGATAGGTTTTGCCCAAGGCAGTGGAGGTATGGGGTAGTTGTTTGGAGCTAGAAAGCGAAAGAGAGAAACTAAGACCAGTTTTTGATTTATTTATCTTACCTAATTCATTTTGGGATAACATTGGTCTACAATTTTTGGACTTGGGGAAATTCTGAGGTTGCTTAGAAAAGACAAGGATAAAAAAATGTCTGACATTTGGCATCTCTACCCCTATCATGGGAAAAATATCCAGAAAATTTGCGATGTAATGTTTTAGATATTTGATAGTTTTTTAAAAAAATTATACTAACTTGAATAGAAACAAATTTGTAGATCATTATCAAATATGTTAAATTATATTTTTTAGCATAGAAAGTTTTTATGCTAAGTTTCAGCCTAAAGCATTTTGTATGTAAAATTAAAGTTCTAACAGAAACATAATGTGGAGGAGAATGTGTTTTCACTCTTTTGATATGAAGCACATCTCTAAGGTTACTGAATAGTGTTAGTCTATGGATGGATTACCACTGCATGGAAAAAGGAATGAAAAGGAAACATAATTTTTTTCCAACATGCCAAATATCTTGTATAATGAAGTTTTGAATAAAATGGTTTCCTAAATGTCTTGTTCTCTGAAGCAGTAAAGACTATGAAAGTGTTTACTGTGCTTTTGGCAAACAATAAATTCTCAGCACCCAAAAGCAGAGCTAACATTTTTCTATTTGGGGGAAAGGAGGCATGCAAGTAACAGGTTTAGAGAACTTTTGTTTTATCAGCTCCTGAAGTTAAAAATTCACAGCGCTATCTATACACATAGCAGGCACTCTGAGCAGACTTCTTGGACCAGTAAACAAGTATACAATATATATTCCCTCCCTTTTCTGTGACAGGTTGTAAAAATTTGCTTTGAAACGAAAATCTGCTATTTCTTTCCTTGTGCCGAACAAGGCAGAATTCTGTACCTTCAATTCAAAGGTGTTTTATTTGAGCAAGGTTCAAGCTGGAATTAGATAGCTTCCCTTTTGCCTCTTCTGCTTGTTCTGAAACTACAGGAGAGAAGTACGAAACCAAATACTGAGGGATACATTGCACGAGTATCACTTCAACTAAACTCAAGCCAGATGCAAACAATTCAAGAAATAATGGCGCTGAAGACAGCATACTTTTCAGGGATGCTAGGGCCATTTGTTCCCTCTGCTATAACTTATGTTTCTATAGTCAAGGTTCAGTTCTACCACAGTTTAGGCAACTCACTGGAAACAATGATCACCCTTAGCTGCTCCAGGAGCACAGGAATTCCTTAGATGAGCACTGAGAGATTGGTAACAATACCTCCTAAAGGGCCAGGTTGCTAGGTAACAGGTTGTTTCCTTGGTCACAGTGAATACATGGAAGACCCCCAAAGGAGGCTGCAGATTCTTGGTGGACAGCTATCATAGCCCCTCCTGGGAGGAGGATGAAAAATGTCTTCAGAAAAATAGCCTTATGAAGGCCAGAGGAACTTTATGCACCAGCAAGACATGTCTGAAAGGTAAGCAAATGAAATGCTAAAAAGTAGCCTCAGTCATTCCTTAAGAGAAAACAAAAAAACAAACATAGGTAGTATTCCTGGATTAAATTTCATTTAAAAATGTAATATCATGCAACCTGTGTTACTGATGATGGCTGCTTAGAGAAAGAAGCCACCGTCTCCCCTATAGCAGGCAACAGGCTACAAATGCAATTCAGGTGATCGATACTGTAATAGAGAGAGCTGGACTCTGTCTAGTAGTGGTACATTTATAGCTACACAGGGCTCTTTAAGAGAACGAGTGTGAATTTCAGGGGGAAAAACAGATAAGACAGACAAAAGGAAATATCTATTAGTTAATATCCATGAATTATTAGTTAATATCAGTTTGTACCTATTAATTATATTTAAATGAAATTACTAGCACAAAACAGGACTTTTACTAGATCAATAAAGCCACAAATGAGATTAAATAAGAGTGCCAAAACCCAATCCTTCTTTCCTCCTAACGTTATAGCTGTTACATAAATATTTCTCAAAGCATGCTGATAATTAGACAATATACAATTAGGGGGGTTGCAAATTTCTTGAATTTTTTTGTCCTTCTATTAGTGTTGAAGTTCACTCTCATCTTTAAAAAAAGTGAGATTTGCACCTTCAATTTTCAGGATGAAATACACTGGTTTCATGAGTGTATGAAACGTATTTATAGCTCCCTAAATTTACTGCTTATAGTTAAGATAGGAATGATGCTTAGGAACAGGTTCAGAGGCTGAAGCAGTTCTATTACAGAAGTTTTGTTTTTGTTAGCAAACTGTGTACATCTCAAGCAGTGTCTAGATGTTATGGTGATTTTAATGTTAAAAACTGTGTCATAATTAGAATTGGGCATGTGAAACAATAGTTTTTAAATGGGTAGAAGTTCTGTGAACAATTATAAACTTTATTTTTCCTACTTGCTAACACCCTTGAATACACTATACCAAGAAGAAGTTTACTTGTGAGCTCTGTAAAAAAGTGATCTTTATGATCAGTATTATTATTTTTAAACTAGTAAGTTTTATAAAATTATTTCAGAGACAGTGTAAAAAGTAATGCCCAGGCTACAAGTTAAACTTTAACCTTCAACTTTCGAAGGAGGAAGGAAGGAAGCAAGGAAGGAAGGAAGGAAGGAAAGAAAGGAGAGGAAAGGAAAGGAAAAAGGAAAGGAAAGGAAAAAGGAAAGGGGGAGGGAGGGAGGGAAGGAAGGAGGGAGGGAGGGAGGAAAGAAAAAGACAAAAAAAAAGAAAAGAAGTTTTCTTAGTGCCAGTATTTGTTCAATCATGTTTCTGCACGTCATGAAATGAGTCTAAGTCATACTACTTTTCTAACATACTGTCACTTTCATTTGGAATTTTATTATAGTTTTGTCTCTGTTCACAAGATCTACCTAATCACATGTTGTCCTTTAGTGTCTATATTCTTCTCCTTTGTAGTGTTGTATGTGGTTGAATTTTAAAAATTATAACAACATAGGGAGTAGTAAAACATTCTTTTTTTTTAATTTTTGAATTTTATTTAATTTATTTTTTTATACAGCACGTTCTTATTAGTCATCCATTTTATACACATCAGTGTATACACGTCAATCCCAATCTCCCAATTCATCACACCACCACCACCACCCCTCCGCGGCTTTCCCCCCTTGGTGTCTGTACGTTTGTTCTTTATATCTGTGTCTCAATTTCTGCCCTGCAAACTGGTTCATCTGTACCATTTTTCTAGGTTCCACATATATGCACTAACATACGATATTTGTTTTTCTCTTTCTGACTTGCTTCACTCTATATGAGAGTCTCTAGATCCATCCACGTCTCTACAAATGACCCATTTCGTTCCTTTTTATGGCTGAGTAATAGTCCATTGTATATATGTACCACATCTTCTTTATCCATTCGTCTGTCGATGGGCATTTAGGTTGCTTCCATGACCTGGCTAATGTAAATAGTGCTGCAATGAACATTGGGGTGCATGTGTCTTTTTGAATTATGGTTTTCTCTGGGTATATGCCCAGTAGTGGGATTGCTAGATCATATGGTAATTC
>NC_041214.2:61447953-61448621 GCF_002837175.3 Physeter macrocephalus
GTCCGGTCTTACATTTAGGTCTTTAATCCATTTTGAGTTTATTTTTGTGTATGGTGTTAGGGAGTGTTCTAATTTCATTCTTTTACATGTAGCTGTCCAGTTTTCCCAGCACCACTTATTGAAGAGACTGTCTTTTCTCCATTGCATATCCTTGCCTCCTTTGTCATAGATTAGTTGACCATAGGTGCATGGGTTTATCTCTGGGCTTTCTATCTTGTTCCATTGATCTATGTTTCTGTAGTAAAACATTCTTAAGTATTGGGAATCATCTAAATAACAGCTATATATGTGGTTACAATAAAGTTCTAAAAATTTCTAAATATAATTTTGTTAATGGAACATAGAGGTATCTCAGTCTATCTTCATTGTTTTTGGTATTTTAATATAACTTCTTATTTCTATAAATATCAGTGAACCCACTAATAGGTATCGAAGTTTACAAGCTTTCCCTCTAGAGAAGTTTGATACATGTCTGTTCTTTTACTTTTCTTGTACCTTAATGTGGGGACCTATTTGTGTTTATAAGAATGCACGTGCGGGCTTCCCTGGTGGCGCAGTGGTTGAGAGTCCGCCTGCCGATGCAGGGGATACAGGTTCGTGCCCCAGTCCGGGAAGACCCCACATGCCGCGGAGCGGCTGGGCCCGTGAGCCATGGCCGCTGAGCCTGC
>NC_041214.2:61448835-61478870 GCF_002837175.3 Physeter macrocephalus
CATGGCCGCTGAGCCTGCGCGTCCGGAGCCTGTGCTCCGCAACGGGAGAGGCCACAACAGTGAGAGGCCCGCATACCGCAAAAAAAAAATAATAATAAAAAATTTAAAAAAAAGAATGCACATGGGGTTGGAACAACAGGGAAAAGCAAAATTCATAAGAATACAAAGTCTCATAAGATTAAAACCTGACCCATTCAGATAGAAATAGAGAAATGATAATTTTAGTTGTATATTTTTCAAAATTACAATTAGTTGTGCTATGTTTTTAGAATCAACAATCTAAATAATTTCAGATATATCTGTTACAATCCTGGGCCTTGGGTACCAAAATTTGAGGGATATCTGTAAAACACACAGTTTTTTAGAACAGTTCATTGCTATATGATTATTTACTCAATTTATGGGTTTAGTTCTGAGAAATTAATTTACAGCCATCCCAAATTTGAATGTAATAACTTGGTATACCAAATTTGCCATTCCAGAAACTAACACATTATGATACCAAATTACTTCTTGATTTCATGAAACTTCCTTTCCCAGTACTTTATATTATCTCATCACCATATCTAGCATGCAGATAGTAAAATCATCACCCGTTTTACAAATGAATACATTTAAATATAGACATAGAGAGGACAGGGATTCTGGATTTTAAAAGATAAGAAGAATGGTCAAAAAAATCAAAGAGGCTGGATTGATATCTCCTTTCACCCAAATTTAATGCTCTAGAGTCTGTGGTAATTTTCCTCTAGCCAGTAACCTAAGAAGTGCCTGGGTTTAGCAAGATTCCACTAGATTTGAGAACCTAGCTCAATATTTTGGTAGAAGAAAGAGAGCATTTGAGGATTTTGGGGGTGTCCTTTGCTAACTGAAAAATACGATTGAGCTTTTTCTTCCTTTCGAAATACAAAGCTCTCATGATGCAGTACTGAATGTAAATGGAACATTTAGAAATGGAGTCACAGGCAATGCAATTTAGACAATGCTGGGTGTCTGTAAGGTGCCCTCTGGCCTTCTTGTTGGTGTGTGTCCAGTACAGCCTCCCTCACCTCAAGAGCTCGGCTTCACCTCAGAAACTAGGCCATCTGCCACTTTCTCCTTCACTCTCCTTACAAAGCTACATAATCACCAACTTGACATTTTAATTAAACAGATAGCACCCTGTCGCAGGCGGCAATTTGTGAGGCTTACAAATTCCTGATTGTAAAGGACGTTGCAATCTTCCAATGAAAGGGGCTCATGAATTAATAGATAATATTATTATTGTTTTTCATCCTGCAGTTTCAGCTCACCCGATTCCTTCTTGTTGGCCATTCTACACTTTTTAAAACCAAGAATAGATGGCCAATTCAGATAATACCACCTAATTTAAAGACACTATAAGTTACTCCTGACAAATGTACAGTTTTAGCCATGGCACCTCCTCTGTGGCAGCTTTATACTACAGCATTAATAAAATTAATTTCTCTTTCATAAGGATTTAGAGTTTTAATTTATGATAACTGTTTGTTCACTGCAGGCAGAAAGATTAAAAATGAGTAAACCAATATACCAACTAAACTGCAAGTCTAGCTTTATTTTCTTTTGGGGAGGGGCAATAGGAGAGGGCTTTAAAAACAGCTTGATGTTATCTGGAATGGTGTTCTCATAGGTTCTACTACTAAAGGCTTACCTTTTGTTTTCAGTAAATAGTCACTGCTAAGATTTACATGTTCTATTAACTAGTAAATTATTTATCCGTTGTTAAGTGGAGCAATCAGAATAAGAAAAATCAATATTAATGATTTTCCTTACTAACAACTGCACCCTAATAAATGATACAGATTTACAGTTATTTAAAGAATCACAGTAGCTTATCTGAATCTTATTTGAACACTAGTAATTAAGAACACTTGGTCATTTACTTGTGTGACTTAGGCAAGTTATGCCACCTCTCTGGGCCTCAGTTTCCTCATCTCTAAAATCAAAATAATAATGTTACCCACTTTGTTTGGTGACTGTAATGATTAAATGAGTTAATCTACGTAAAGTTCTTAGTACAATGCCTAGCACATAGCAAGTGCTCAAGAAATGTTAACTGTAAAATTATTATATTAGTAATAGTTGTCATCATGGCAATAATGTTGCAAAACAAAACAGAAAACCTTTTCACTCAGGCAGAGTCCACATCATCTTCTGAATATTAAAGGTAAGGAATCACCAGAGGTGCTAAGTGACCCGAGGTCACAGCAGTAGCTGTTTGTAGATTCCGAAGACTTACAGGTCTTGCAGTTTTGACATCAGTGATGTGTGCATTAAAGCAGATGGAGTAGAAGTTTGAGGATGATCTACCTTTTCTTTTTTTTAAACTAAAGGATCAGAAATTATATTTCTTTGCTGATATTTCTCCCCAAAAAGCAGACCAAAGAAAACTTCCGTATGGAATTTAAGATAGAAGTAATGGAACAAAGAAGATTTTCAGAATGTCCCAAAGGTTTTACTGCAAGATTCCAGCATACTGCCCTTCACCACTGCCCTCTGGTGTGGCGCCCAGGAAGCGTATATGAATGTGAGAGAAGGAATCCAGTCTTTGGGACCCACAAAAAGATATCACACTGAAAGACAGCCAGACTAGTCATCTACTGGTTAGAATCTTCTCAGATCATCTGTCCTTAGCTGAAACTCTACACCAAATTCAATTCATTCCATTCTGGCAGAAAAAAAAAAAAAACAAAAAAAGGAGAGAAAAAGAAATAGTGGGGATGTTATTTGTATATGTACTTGTGTTACTGAAGTTTTAATTACCTTCTATTATTCATAAATGTCTAGTAGTAGTCAGGGTAATGGCGCAAGTACTTTAAGTTAAACTCTCAAATCAGCTAATGTAAACTAAGATGATGAGATAATTTTCAGTTACTTGTAAACGTGATTTTACCTTGAAGCTGTTGGGCTTGGTCTTGCAGCTCTACACAAGAAAAGTGTACTGAAAACCCAATCAGCCGGATCTCTCTCATCAGATATTTTGGTTATGTGAACTTATTTTTCCCCTGTTCTCTGCTTTAAGCAAAATAAGACCATTTCTCACACTTACGAGTCAGCCTCTCATCACTGTGTAACCACCACTGAAGTTTAGAATCACAGAACACCAGTCACTGAAGAAAGATTCAGTCATGTTCATTACCCTTATTTTCCTGATTTCATTTTGGCAGAAAATGGCTAGCATATTTTCATAAAGACAAGCGAACCAAAAAAGTCAGTTCAACTTTTATCCTCTGTTCATCCCCTGAAATACTGTTCCATTTTGCCCCATTTTTTTCTCCCTGATTGTTGGCCAAAACTCTGGTCATAGATAGTAGGATTTACCTGCCTCAGGAATAATAAATTTTGCACAATGTAATGTTGTTCTTCTAATGTTTGTTAATTTGTTGCTATGGTAATGTATTTCTTGGTAATGTCAAGAAACAATATCCAAATTATTAAAGAACTGCTCAAGTGGAAAAGAACTGAAAGGCATATATTTTCTGACTTTTTCACATAATTGAGACCAAGTCTTTGATTTGTTATTTAGTAGCAGATGGAGGAATAATTTTCTCCTTGATAACAGGACACAGTTTTATTTTCTTAATGGCACACTAGTGCTATTTTTTGAAATGATGTAATGGCTATGCTCTTCTACTATAGCACATCAGTTAATGAATGAAAAATGAAAAACATTTCTACATGTACTTCATGAAGGCAACTTCAATATACAAGAAGTGTCAGTTTCTTGTAAGTAAAGTTGCTATAGAGCTACATAATAACTGTGTCATAAATATAGAATTCTGTCTCTTAAGATTCTTAGAGCCTGAAAAATGATCCCCGAAGAGTAAAAAGAGGTCAGAAATAGATACGATTTCTAGTTTTAGTTAACATGAAAAAGCATATTTAGATATTTTTTAATTGGCTTAAAATAATATATAGCACCAATTACAGAAAGAGAAACATATAACCATTGCTAAGGAGAAAGGGAAAAGTGCAAGAATAACAGTGAATAACAAATATATGAGAGCGAAAAAGACATTTTATATCCCAGTGGCATAACAATGGGAATACAGAGAGAACTGGACTGTTGTTAAGTGAAATGTTTGAGTATTATTTCAAAGTGAGTAAAATTGATTAAAGAACCTGAATTTTTAATATGTTTGCCACCAATTTGAGGAAATATAAGAGGTTTGGGGGAAATTTCAGGGAAAATGGAAGGTCCAGATCAATGGAAAAACCAGTATGGAGTTTAAGGCTTGTTTGTGCCAAATCTGCAATGATAGCTCTATTAGGAATGATATTCCAAAATTAGGGCTAACTTTCTCGTTCATGTCCTATAAGCATGTATTCGTGTGTACCATTAGATTTACTTTTCTAAGATCTGCAATCTATGTAGACACCCTTACCTTGGGAGAGAATTTGTCTTAAGTGACTGTTAGCCATAAAAAAATGTGCATAGGACTATGACAGAATTCCTAGGGTGTCATTTATCTCTCCTCTAATTGGAAAAGTTGGTGTTTATAATTTGTTGTTATTGTTGTTTTATACAAAGGTATTTACATTTAAAGACTTTAAGCATTTCTTTCATTCAGCTCTTCAGGTCAAAACACAAGCAGTCAGGAGATTCATCCATCTAATTCATCCTACACCTCCGATCTGAGTGAGTCACACGATGGCTTGGCTCTCTTGAGGAACAGAACTTTTTATTCACGTTCGGATTCTGGAATATCATCCCTGGTAAATATTTTTGATTAGCCCTTTACCTAATGATAAGTTTAAAAATGTGTTTTACCTTGGATTTAACACTTTTTAATAAGTGTATAATTATAATACACTTTTAATAAGTGTATAAACTTTATATACTTATTAAATAAGTGTATTTTAATAAGTGTATAAACTTTTAATAAGTGTATTAAACCTATCCTTGTAATTGGGGGGAAAATAAAAGGTTGGTACTCTCAGTCCCAAATCAAAGAGGCAAGGGAAAGAATCTGAGGTGGAGGAAGGAAGACAAAAGAGACCAAGATGAGTAGAAAAGATAATGACCAGAGAAACAAAAATGGCGTCCCTTCCTTTCCCCCACTGAGTTCAAATTCTGTCCCTAGCCTAAGATTTATCTCCTTTCTTTCTGGAATGTCCTTTGGCCCCAAGATAAAATTTTCTCCTCCTAAACTCACCACTTCCAAGACTTTTCTCTAACACATCTAAGTGGAATCATCCAGGCTTTTTCTCCTTTCCTTCATTCAAAATTGTTCCACTCATCCCACTGGATCAAAATGAGTTATTTATATGTCTGCCTCCCAAATTACAGAAAATGAGTTTTTCAAGCACAAACGCCATATTTTATTTAACTTCGTATCCTCAGTGTCTGACAGAGTGTCTGACACATAGCAAGGGTACAATATATATTTTTGAATAAATGAATGGATTGAAATTCAAAATATTAAAAAATATTTATTGAACGAATGGATTAATCAATTGGTCCATCAGAATTAAAAAAGAAAAAAGAACAGGGTAAGACACAAATATTCACTATTCCTTTAAGAAGAAACAACGGTCGCAGAACTGCAACACACTGACAGCCTTACGTAGATATAAACATAGAAATGCAAAGGCTCATTTTCCTACAATGTCAGAAATCCCAAAATCAACCTCATAACTCCTTTCAAAAACAGACAGGGACTGGTGGTGCAGTGGTTAAGAATCTGCCTGCCAATGCAGGGGACACGGGTTCGAGCTCTGGTCCGGGAAGATCCCACATACCTCGGAGCAACTAAGCCCGTGCACCACAACTACTTAGCCTGCATGCCACAACTACTGAAGCCCGTGTGCCTAGAGCCCGTGCTCCGCAACAAGAGAAGCCATCGCAATGAGAAGCCCACGCACCGCAACGAAGACTAGCCCCAGCTCACCGCAACTAGAGAAAGCCCGCGCGCAGCAACAAAGACCCAGCGCAGCCAAAAAAAAATAAATAAAATAAATAAATTTTAAAAATGGAGGAGGCAGCATTTGCAATGAATATTAAAGGATGGATGCAATTTTAAAAATAAAATAAGATAAATAAAATAAATAAAAAAGACACGTTTTTGTACAAAATTAGATGTCAATTGAAAAATGGAAACTTTATTCTCAAATACAGCTTTAGCTTAGATTCTTTGTTTCCCAGCAAGAGTCTCATGAAAGAGCACCAAAAGATAAATGGGGTGTGGCAACTACAGGAAATTTAACTTCTAAGAAATTTTTATTCTATGATAGGAGCAAGCAAAAAATTCCAAAAGCACATAACAGGTTGGGAAAGAACCTTCCATAAACATGTCAACTGAACAACCAAGAATGGGCCAGAGACTACATTTTTCAATAATCTGAAATGTATTTGTGCTTCTTGTTTTTTTAAACTATAGTTCTGAAGAGTGAGTGAATTCCTTGAAAGTATGTTAGCCAATCCTCAAATTATCTCAAAGAATTGCTCAAGAATTAATTCATTTTTTAATGTTGCTCTTAATAAGGGAGAGAGCTTTTGTTATTTTTAAAATGAAGATATTGAAATATTTATGGAACAACTAAGGTCATTCAGTGATGAAGTAATGAAATAAAAGATCAAAGCTAACTGATTATTAAAAAGCCACCTCTTCCCAATTTATTTTGAGGTAGCTTCTCCCAAATTCTGCTTTACAGGATGCACTAGTCCCATGTGCTGCTCTAAGAATAAAAGGTTCTATGGTTTAAAAGTCCAGGGGAACACTTTGTAGTACAGACTCACAATATATGCTAAGATACTAAAGGCTCAGAGAAGTCCTGTAGTAAGAGAAATGCTTAGTTCGGTTTAATCCAGAGCCTCATAAGCTTATTTAATGGTGGAAATGTTTTTCATGTTAGTATTAGTCACATAAATGTACAGCTCAAGCAAAGCATGAACTATGCAAAATGCTGCTCTGTGAAATGAATGCAGTTGTTCCAAATATTGTAATGACATTTCTTCAAATCAAATATTCCGGGTTCATTTATATATGTGCATAACACTGGCTAACAGAAGAATGAATCTATGGCGTATGTATTTAACATAATATTCCTTTCTGAGTAATATGCCTTTTTGTTTGTGTTAACCTTGAAACTACCATAAGCTATGTAAAATACAGGAATTTTGATTGATTACAACCTCAGTAATAGTAAACAACATAAAATTGCCCTAGATGTGATCTTGGCACATATTCTGGTCAGTAATATACTGTCCAGAAAAGGAAGATGACTAGACCTGAAATATTTCATTTAATACTGGCTACACATTTTAAGAGCAATGTCAATAAAATGGAACTCTTCCCAAGGAGAACGTTTTCCCTGGATATTTAATAATTTGTAAACCATGATCTGTGAGTAATAACTAAATGACAAAGAAGATGACAACTATTACCACACACTTAAAATAGTAGTCACATGTGGAGGGATTCTTCTGTGTAGCCTCAAAAGGCAGAACTTGTACAACTGGACTAACTTAGAGGGATTACTTGGGGTCCATATAATGAAAAGCCATTAACAATTACAACTCTTCTAAAATGGAATGAGATTCTTTATGAGCTAGTCAATAAATATTAAAGGACAGTTTATCAGAGGTGGTGTAAAGTGGATTCATGAATGGGTAATATATTTCTTTCTGCTGTCATTTGTCATCAAACATAAATCAGTTGCAGGTGTTGGAGATGCAAAGTTGAATAATACATAATTTAGATTGGACTAAGATAACGTTTATGAGCACACCATTAGGTAATTGGAGTTCAATTTGGCTGAATGTTTGGGATGGGTTCGTATTACTTGCACCCATAAAAGTTAAGTGAACTATATATTGCCAGATGATATTTCTCTTCTCTCTTATTTTAAAGCTTCCATCAGATTCTTTTAAGTACCTTACTTGGCACAAGGTAGAACGAAATGACATCCAAGGAAGTCAACTGCGTTGCCCAAGAGTAAGAGAAGGTAAAGGAACAGAAGCGTGTGGTCTTTGCGTACATGCTTCTAGTGGATGTTTTTTGAGGATCACAAGACATTACTTGGGGATTAAAAACCTGTATTACTTGGAGGTAGAAAAATTTCCCATTTCAAGACCATAGAGTTGTTAATATAGTGAAGCCACCTTTAAAAGTATATTCTTATAGCTGATAATATAAATAATAAATGTTCAGTATTAAATATTGGAAAATAGAGAAAGAAGAACCTGTAATTCAATTATCCAGAAATAGTCACTGTGACCTTTATTTCCAGTTAGTCTTTTTTTGAAAAGCATGTATATATTCTTTACAAAATTATGTGAACAATTGTGTTTCTTGAGTTTTTTCACTTTATATTGGGAGCCTTTCTTTCAGCCATGTTATTAAACATTACCCCAAACAAGTTTTTTAAAAGTAGCAGATCTTTCCATCATAAGGATATTATTAACTTTACTTAACCAATGATCTTTGTTGGAATTTCATGGTCATGAATAACACTGTCACTTCAGTGGATGACTTTAAGCTGATTAATCCTACATCAGTTTTTTAAAAAGCGTAAAAAATAATCTAAATAGGGCTTCCCTGGTGGCGCAGTGGTTGAGGGTCCGCCTGCTGATGCGCGGGACGCGGGTTCGTGCCCCGTTCCGGGAAGATCCCACATGCCGCAGAGCGGCTGGGCCCGTGAGCCATGGCCGCTGAGCCTGTGCGTCCGGAGCCTGTGCTCCGCAACGGGAGAGGCCACGGCAGTGAGAGGCCCGCGTACCGCAAAAAAAAAAAAAAAATCTAAATAAACCAGGCAGTCTCATTAGTATGTTCACTAAGCATTCTAAATTTGGTAAAATAACCAATGTTTTACTATTCCTTTTTCATCCTATCAGATTTTACAAGTGTACTGGCGTGACAGTATGAAAAATTTTTTATCTGCAGCCCCAATTTACATAATGTTTGATTTCTATAAGTAGCTTCAATAGATAAGTTGTGTAAGGACAGAGAGTGTGCGTTTCTCGTCTCTTTTGCATCCCCCATAAGCTGATGAAATAATATTAGACATAATTCCTGCTGCAGTGAGTATTCTTTACAAAACATCAAGTATCTTGGCTACCTTAGATCTGTATTTGCAGACTTGCAGATACATTGTCTATCGTACAATTGTAATATTGATTTAAGAAAAGTTGCTTTAGATATACTCATCTGCCCATTTCCCCACTCCATTGCATTACTTTACCCATCAATGTCTTTCTTCTTTCACTCAAATTCAATTGACAAAGGGTGATTAAAATAACATCATTTTCTTTCTTATGTTTTAACTCTGCCATATCTATTTGCAGCTAAGCACTGGCTTATATAAGAAAACATTATTTTATATTATAATGATTTATATTATATTAATTTATTTTATAATAATAAAATATTATAAAATAGTACTATTAGAGGTAAATCAGAACTTCCCTTTGGAGAGCTTAGAATATTTTTCAAAGAGCAAGAAATTATGGGGAATTAGTGACATGTACACACTTCTATTTTAAAAATAGATACAGGGGCCTACTGTAAAAAAATTTTTTTAGTGAATAAATAAATAAGTAATAAAAAAGAAATTATGGGGAATTAGGAAGGAAGGACACCAGAGGCCGTGGAGGCCATGTGTGTCACAGGTATAGAGTTCATCAGCAAAAGAAAGAGAAAGGGTTACATCAGGGGCTAACGAAGGCAGGGTTTAATTGGCTCTTAAACGTCAGTGTACGGACAAATTACCTGGAAGTGTGTGGAAAACACAGATTCCCAGGCAGCACGCCCAAATAATCTGATATAGTTAGTCTGGAGTGGGGCCCTGGAATCTGCACTTGTTAAAATTATCACAGGCAATTCTGTTGCAGATGATCTGAGGGCCATGCTATGGGAAACACTGGTTTAGGGGGCTTGGGGAGAGGCAGGAAAGGGAGAAATTTGAATAGGAAGTGAAAACTTGAGAAAGTAAGGGTGTTGGCATTTATGCTCACGCGTGCACGTGTGTGTGTGTGTCTGTGTAAGTGTGTGTGAGGGGAGTGGTTGATAATCTTGGCAAGCACAATGAGGCAAAAAGAAATTGTCTTTGGAGGACAGGTGGAGAGTTGAGGTTTAGAGAGAACTGTAGAACTGAAGAAACTGGAAGAGATGACAGAAGAATAAAATCTAGGAGTAAACTGAAAATGAGCATGTATAAGAGTCCTGTGGTCTCCCTCCTTCCCTGATTTAAGCAGCCAAGTCATGCCCTGAGGTCGTCACTCAGCAAACCGAGCCTTCATGATGACCATGCTGGCCATTTACGCAGAGGCTATCATTGCTCTGCAGAGATAAGGCACATTTTGCTTCTACAAATCATTAACAACACCCATTCTCTCGCAAGAGGTAAAAAGAATGGAGCATGATCTAGGGGATGCAAAACAGTGGAAAATGCCATCACCTCAAACCGTGAAGAAAATAGATGTCCTTTGTTTGTTGCCCTAAATTTTGTTGAAGTGTTTGGTTTTTTTGCTTATTTTTTTTGTGTGTGTGAGATGGAGAACAAGTGCACTTCAGAAGCATTCTGATAAGAATGACCCTCTTTCTAGATTAGATCCTGAAACACCCATAAGACTACTTCAGTTGATCTCAGTTGCTCAAATTGTACATCCAGCAAGAGTCCCTAAGAAAAGAAAGGTTAGCTGGTGTGTGATAAACAGCAATTTCCCAAGGCTTTGATTGCCAGATAGAGACGGACTTATCTCCTCCCAATTAAACGAAGCAAAAGAGCAAACTGTTGGCAGAATTCTTTAAGAGAATAGATTCTTTCTGTTTGAAAATCCCCCAGCAAGTTAATTCAGTCACTGCTGTTAGGAGTTACAAATCCAGTGAGGGGACAAAGAACAAGCTCAGAGATGGCAGGTGAAAGCCAACATCCCTGGGCTGCCAGATGTTCCAGACTTTAGTTCTCAACTGCTAAGATATATCTTCAATTATCAACCAGGTCTGAGTTTAAAAAAAAGAATCCAATTTAATAGAACTCCTCACAGTGGAAGAGACCTTTGGCTTCTGACTTCAAAGAAATCTTTGAAAGCTGCTTTAAAAAGAAATAATTGAAAGAGCAGAAGATAGATAGAACTCAAACAAACAATACAGGGCAGAGTTTAATAACTCTGGGGCATCTATTGCACAAAGAAAGCCACCAAATTTCCGGGGGGTATTAAAAACAATAAATCCTGAGGTCTCCCCAGTCAATTAGGTGATGGTTCCAGTTTTTCCAGTTCTATAACTTTTAACTCCAATCATCCTAATCAATGAACAAGATCATTTCCTAGCACAAGGATATTTTATTTGTAAAGTGATTGGGATACTACCACCTTCAGGAGTAAGTGATTCCCTGGGTGGCAACATTACAGTTTGTTATGAGAGAAATGTCTAAAAGGACAGGTTAGATTCTTGGCTTCCACCTGTGTCTGATGAAAAAACTGATGTTTTTCTCAATAATGGAATATTTGACTGTTGCTCTTATCGCCTTCCATAAATCCTTCACAAACGGACTCATTATCTCCCATCACAGTCCAGATGAACTTGCCACAAAAGCAAAGTTTGTTCCTGATACCTTCAATATCTTTACTGTGCTCTTTTCACCTTTGAAATTAGGGGAATCATGCATTCCAGAAAAATGGAGTGCGGGGGGAAGGGATACAAATGGTTCCCATCACAGTCCAGATGAACTTGCCACAAAAGCAAAGTTTGTTCCTGATACCTTCAATATCTTTACTGTGCTCTTTTCACCTTTGAAATTAGGGGAATCATGCATTCCAGAAAAATGGAGTGGGGGGGGGGAAGGGATACAAATGGTGCCAGGTCTGACTCAAGAAATACAATATATTAGAGTTGGAAGGGAATTGAAATCATTTAGTTTAGGATTGCTGTCAGGGGCTTGGCTGGCATCAGGGCTGAATGAAGTTTGCCTGGGGTAGCATGATAAGAGTGTAGGGGTCTATGGCAATAAGAAGCCTATGTTGGTGTAAAAGTATTAGAAATCAGTATTTTTTATAAAACATTATCAACTTCAAACATAATTTCTCACCATATTCAGCCCTTGATGGGCCCTTGATGCTAGTCTTCCCCATATTTTTGCAAACGTGGAAAACTGAGGCTCAGAAAATTAAAATTAATCATCTGGAGTCACACAATTACCTGCTACTTAACTCCAGACTGGAAACAAGATATCCTTTCCCTAACCCTGGAAGTTATGTGCAAACCCGATTTGAAACACAATAAGGTTGGAAAATAGTAGGAAATGAGTTTGGAAATGGAGATTGGGATAAGATTGTAGAAAACCTTGCTTGATGAACTAGGCTTTTTCATCTTTATTTGGTAAGCAATAAGAAATCTGAAATATTTTGAATATGTCAGTCCTATGGTAAAAGCTGTGTTTTACGAGAGCTGGATGGCCATTTGTGTCATTTATGTTGAAGGAGAGAAGATTGCAAACCAGGAGATTCAAGAGAAAGTAGTTACGGTTCAGGTAGGAAGATATGAGGGTCTGGACATTGAAAGAGAAGGGATAGGTTCTCAAGGGGAAAACTGGTAGGACTAGATGGCTAATTGAATTGAGAGACAAAAGAGAGAGAAAGTCAGGAGTGACTTCATGATCCCTAAAGAGAAAATTATATGAAAATTAAAACCATTATACTGATGATTTTTCTCACTTGCCTGGGCTAGAAGTAATTTATGTAAGATTAAAAGTTAACTCTACATGTTGACTTTTCCAAACAGTTAATAGAGGTCATTCCTCCCCTTTAATCACTCTAGAAAATCATCAAATTATCTCTGAACCTCAAAATATTTGCCCAGAATTAAAGAGTCTAATAAAGAATACAGATATTATATATTTTAGCCAGGACATTTTTCCTAGCAATGTGCTAAATTGCATTTAAAAAGAAATCTATAGGTGAGAATTTAAGCTAAAGCTGACATTTGATCCTCTGTGGAAACCTAGACCATAGATAGCAAACTTGTGAACAATTTAAATTAAAATAATCTGCAACCCTATTTCTTTTCTGAGAACTGTATTCACTCTACTGTAAACTTAAAAAAAGTAAAACAGATGGAAAAGAATAAACTTGCTGATTTGTTTGCTATTTCCTCTCTCTTGTATAACTCATCGTATGATGGGAGGGCCTAGGAAGTCAGCCCATCAGAAATGCCACAAGGCTTCCTGCAGCAGGAAGAGAAACAAAGGAACTGGGTGGCTTAAATATTTAACAATCATCTCATGATTAATTTACTCTTGTCATACCTGCACATCTGATTTAGCGTTCTCAAATCAGAGGTTTCACTTTATTTTGTTTGGAAGACATGAGAGGAAAGTTATTCAGCAAATTTCAGGAAAAATGACTTTCAACAATTAGAAAGTGTACAAAGTGGTCAAGTCCTGGCATCTTTTCTGTCCCCATCTCTTCCCCAGCCCAGTTAGGCAGGCAAGCAGGAGTGTGTTAAGTCGCATAAATACATTTGTTACTGCTCACACTACGTGGGCATAAGAGTCCAATCCTGTCTCCCTCAATCCAAATATCTAGTGGAAGATTAAAACAACCGGCCAAGCATCCAGTGAGGCTGTCAATCCTGTCTTCCTAAACCTACTTCCAAGATCTCACCTTGTGATTTCTGCTCAGGACCCTCTGCGGAAGAGTTGTTCTTCAGACAGGAGTGTACCTTGTCTCCACGGAAAAGAGTCCTTGAAAAAAACAAATGGGACACATGGCTGCAAGAAAACTGGGAGGACTGCACAGTGAGAACATAAAAACAGAAGAAGAAAAAAAAGCCTATTTCCCTCATTGATTAAATTACGACACTTTTTTTTTTAAGGGTATTTGCCAGCATAAACATCAAAACTTTAAGCACATCTTTAGAACTTTCTCTGAAAATAGTGGTGTTTGGTCTCTCCATCTCTTTTTCCATCCCTTCTCTTCATCAAGACTTGCTACTTATTTTCTAATCTTTATTTTATCTTGATATTGCTGAACTTTGGAAAAAGTTTAAAAAAATTGAGAATGAAATTGGTTGTTTTTGATTTTAAAAAAGTCAAATATTGAACAATAATCCTTATCAATGAATTTATGATGCAATCTGGAATCCTTTGAACAATGCAGTAAGCCAAAAGTTTTGAAGATTTAGGGCAGCCAGTTGGGTCTGAACAGAGCTATCCTGGAACAAATCAAACTTTCACCAGTGAAGGATATGAGCTGTGGTTTCTTGGTGCTGAAAATGACTCAGCTGGCTGAGCCACTGGCATTGAAACAGTCCCTGTAGTTAGCCCGACCACTACCAATCTATGGGGCTGATCACTCAAGCTTGTAATTCCAATTGGAGCAAGTCATGTTTAAGCAGAGGACTGAAGATTTAACTGGGAAGACTAAGCCATTGGTAGCAATAAAAGAATAAATCAACTTCTTTATAGCAGAGTAAGATGTCAATATTTTTTCTTCAAAGTGATCAAATTGTATGTGAGGATTTTAGGAAATCTTCCCAAAATGAGACTTATTGGGATCTCCTGTTGCCTCTTTTCTTTCACAGATTGATCTTGTATGTTGTAGAATTATAGAATTAGGGTGTGGGAAGGAGCTTCAGGTAGGGTCTGGTCCAAACTCCTTCCTTTCAAAAAGGAAAGGAAAGTTTAGAAAGAGAAATGATTTGCCCAAGGTCACACAGCTTATTAGCAGAAGACAGGAAAATAGAATATTGTTTCCCAGTACAGTGTTTTCTTTCTAAAATTAATTTTAATTATTCTTATATAATGGATGGATACATTCTACTCTTTCAAAATTTAAACAATGCTCCTATTTATTTATTTGAAAAATTTAAACAATACACTTAAAACTTTGACCTCCACTCCCAGGATTCTTTTTCGAGGTAATCATTGCAGTGTATACATGCATTCGTTCTTTATAGATGTCATTTAAACCATGGATATATTGTAAAGGCCAATGGAACCTTGCTAATAAACTATCATAGAAAGTTTAACTGGCCTTTAGATAACTATACTGTCAGAGAATGGCTAAATAAACTTTAAACTATCACAGAAAACCTTATTGGGAAATAGTGGTCAAAAAATCCTATTTGAGAAGGTGATATTTAATGTAGAAATGATAAATATAATATCTTAATATTTCTTTGGTTTTATTTTAAATTAAGACCTTTTATACTTTGGGAAAATAAAATTTAAAGTAACAAATTTTATAATGTTTAATGTCTAAAAATATCAAGACCTTATCTTTTTAGACAAGAGATATCCATATTTCCCTAAAATAGTAAATTATTTTGCTTCAAATTAAAAAAAAATGTCATTTTATGCAATAATTTCTATTCACAGAAATTGATGGTAAAATTTTGGAAACAGAAAGTTAAGTTGACTTTTAGCAATAGAGTTTACAAGAGCAGTGCTACCACTGAGAGTGGTTTTAATTTCCTTGAGATCAAAGTTGACTGATGTTAAAAGTAAAAATAAAATACCCACTATCTCTGAAATATGCCAAGTCATCTTTATGTATGTATCCCAGGGTTTTTTTGTTTTTTTTTTTTTTTTTGCAGTACATGGGCCTCTCACTGTTGTGGCCTCTCCCGTTGCGGAGCACAGGCTCCGGACGCGCAGGCTCAGCGGCCATAGCTCACGGGCCCAGCCACTCCGCGGCATGTGGGATCCTCCCAGACCGGGGCACGAACCCGTGTCCCCGGCATCGGCAGGCAGACTCTCAACCACTGCGCCACCAGGGAAGCCCCCAGGTTATTTTTAAATAAAATCATATTTTCCATCTTTTGAATGATGGTATCTTACGCTCAAATGTATATAAATGTGATTTCTGAGTATTTCCAAGGAGGCTAAAGATAACTAATCATTTAAAGCTAAACAGAGCTTTACCTCCTCTACTTTTTACCCCTAGAAGTAATTTACCCCTAGAAGTTTTACCCCTAGAAGTTTCAGAATCTGTTTGAGGGGCTTTCCCTCTCTCCCTGACACTCCCTCCACACCAACGTTGTTTGTAATTCTAATCAGGATCCAGTCAGGATCTTCACCTTCCCTCCCTACCCTGAGAAGCTCTGCAATAATTGTGTGTTTGGATGTGTGAATATTTTAGAAGACCAAAAAACAAAATAGTAAAAACTGCTGGTTTAAATATGCAACACATCTTAAATTAATAACTTTTTAAAAGTTGATAAAGCACTTGCTTTTTCTTTTTGTTTTTCCTTCAGAATTTGAACCTTTCATTTCAGGATTTGGGGCATCCTTATCAAGTTGCAAATTTTAACAGGATTCTTAGAAGACTAATTCGAGTTGAAACCCTCGGGTTAGTGGATAATTCACTGGTGGATTTAAGTGCCGCAAGATTGCCAAGGTATCTGCTCCCTAGCATGTCCAGTTACTAAGTTAAAGTGAAGTCTTTGCTATATGGGTACGTGACCATTGTCTGTTCATATTGTGGCTCCTCTCATGTAGTCAGGTCTTAGTGAGAGTGCTAAGTGATGCCTGGGCAAGGCAAAAAGGGAAATTTATAAATCAAAATGTCACACTTTAGAGGGAAAAATCTATTCTTTTTCAAATTAATACTGTTATTATCAATTTTTAAGGGAGTAATTTGTAATCATAGGACATATTGGCAGAAAAGCCTGCTGTGTTCCTTGCATTGTCAACTGGAAATACAATTACATTATATATACATTATCATTCTAAGTTAGTGATTTTTTGTCATATTCTCTGAACACTTGTGGGGAAAGACTCTACAGGTAGTTGACAAGAGTCTTGGCTTCAGGGTCACATTCTAATGGAGGGGTAGGGGTTGCCAATCAGAACAGTGACAAAAACAAACTAAAAATTTTAAAATTTATGTGGCCTCCTTGATATTCCAAGGACCCTAAGCTCCTGAAGTTAAAGATAATCTGTCTCTTTGCTCAGGATTGCTTGAGAACTCTGTGGAGAGCTGCCCTTTGCTTCACCAGGCAGATGGGTAGCTGGAGTGAGCTCTGGTAGCCATCAGAGGGGCAGACAGAGGTTCTCAGAAGAGAATTAGGAGATGAAGGAAATCAAGCAGCCACAAGAAGGAAGGGTAAATCCCAGAGCAGGTTAAGATACATCTCTGAGCTGGGCTGAGATAGGGCAACAAAAAGAGATCATCAGGGGTGGGATAGGGAGGGTGGGAGGGAGACGCAAGAGGAAGGGGATATGGGGATATATGTATACGTATAGCTGATTCACTTTGTTATACAGCGGAAACTAACACAGCAATGTAAAGCAATTATACTCCAATAAAGATGTTAAAAAAAAAACAAACAGATCATCATAGTTGCACAGGAGAGGGAAACAGTCAGGCAGACAGAGGAAGTGTCAGAATATGCAATGGTCCCTGGGTATCTTTGGTCATTTTCAAAGCCCCTTCCCAACTTTAGACAGACTTGGATAGCATTTGATTTTACTTATGTTCTTTTCAAATGACAAATTTAAAAATACCTAAATAAAAAATTTCAGAGGAATCTTAATATCACTGCCACCTTAACTTATTCAGTTACTTGATGTTAATTTGTTCAGGTTTTTTTTTTTTTCCCCAGACTCTCTTCTAGGGATAAAATAGTGATGCATTAGTTATATTTTTCTAATACACATTTAAATAAAGGGACAATAACGACGAATTTTAACAGTAACATAGCCTACTTTGGAAACATTGAACTAGAAGACCATTAATTTGGAGTATGTGAACTTGACTTGATCCTGATCAGTAAACTTCCAAATCTTTGCTATCATATAAAAAAGGAGAGAGAGAAACTCCAATGACTGAAGAAAAGACTTGACCGAGTTTTAGTATTCTCTAGATGTATTCTTTTGGCCTTTCTTTAGAAATAGGATGTATCATATAAAATTATATAATTGCAATTCAAACTTTACAACTGTCAAATCAATGTATCAGGAGAAAAGAAAATTGATGCATGTATATTCATAGCCTCCTTCCCTTCTGCCCCAGGTGAAAAACCACACTTGGTTTGCCACTCGTCTCCCCTAATATTATCCGACTGACTAAGGATCTGTGGTAGGGTGAATCTGAGAGGCTGACAAAGTGGCAGGGTATACATTGAAAATGAGAGAATGACTAGCAGATGAGAAAACAACAGATTTCAAGGAGGACAGAGAGACAGGATCTGCTTGGGCTGGGTTTTCAATTAGAAATTGCAATAGTACTAACGTGCATCTAAAGATTATGTATAGGAACTTCCCTGGTGGCACAGTGGTTAAGAATCTGCCTGCTAATGCAGGGGACATGGGTTTGAGCCCTGGTCCGGGAAGATCCCACATACCGTGAAGCGACTAAGCCCATGTGCCACTAATACTGAGCCTGTGCTCTAGTACCCGTGAGCAACAACTACTGAGCCTGCATGCCTAGAGCCCGTGCTCTGCAACAAGAGAAGCCACCGCAATGAGAAGCCCACGCACCGCAATGAAGAGTAGCCCCCGCTCGCCGCAACTAGAGAAAGCCCGCACGCAGCAACGAAGACCCAACGCAGCCAAAAATAAAAATAAATTTATAAAAATATAAAGATTATGTATAACCTAGGAAAGAGTGGAAACCTAAAGTTATCAAAGATATGATTAAAAGACTGTAAAATATCCATATGGAGAGGGAGTGGAAGAAAACAAGAAAAATGACAATAATGGATGTGAAAAATTACAATGAAATCTGGGTGGGTTCAAACTGAATTTGTGTTTTTCATGCTGCTTTGTGGCTGTCCTTTCTCTGTTTAGCACCATATTTACCATTAGCAATAATTATTTACCAAATGTCTTTGTGGGGTATGAGGTTCATAAATAAGTACCCTGTCTCAGGGTATTAAACCCCAGCTTATAAAGGAATTTTTCCTTTAGGTAAGGTGTCAGTGATAGATTTGGAATTATTGTCTCCACTTGCGTGGTTTTATACAATTACAGTTTTAAGGCAAAAATATTAAGAAGCATTATCTGTCAGGAAAATGTATTCAACCTAAATGCCTAACGCACATTTCTTTTCCTAAGGATAGCTTTTAGTTTTCTTTGGTATAAAAAGGCCTTTTTTTTTTCCTGATTTAAAATGCTATTTCTCAATATAGAATTTAACTACAGAAAGTAGAAAGAAAGGAAAATAATTATAATCTCACTACTTAGGGGCAGTACTCTTCAGAAGTTATTATGTTTCTTTGGGTGAACTTTTATACTGCTGAGATTACCTGCAGCTCTTCACTCTTTCATTCAGGACTTATTGAGAATCCACCATGGACCAAATACAATGCCAGGTACTGAGTGTATACACTGGAAACAAAACCAGATTCCTGCCCTACACAAGCTTACAGTCTTATATATATCCTGCTTATTTTCTCTTAATATTTTAATATACATATTTCTCTTTTCTTCCCAACCACATTTGTAGAAAATATCACTGTCACACCTTTGAGGGGCTATGGTCTAGGTGAGGCATGCTAGTGTTTTGCAAGATTTAGTAGTTTACCATCCTCTTTAGGAGACAAATGACAAGATGTTTATATTTTATATCCAGCTGCAGAGTTTTAAATATGAACAAAAACCATCTCAACATCTTTGAAACAATTGCCAAAGATACCTCAGATACAGCATTTATCCTTGGCTGAAAACCATATTGAGACTCTGGCTGGGCTCTCCAGTTTACGGTGCACGCCATTGGAATCCCTTATGCTCAAGAGGAACCCTTGTGAGTTTCACCAAAACTACCGGAAACGGTGAGGCCCCGAACGCCTTGTCACCTTTTGTACTTCATTGAATATTACACTTTTAACAGTTATTCCCCTCTGATTAAATTTGCTCAGTAAGTGTTTATCTTATTTACTATGTGTTGAACTTTTCATGCTTCTAATCTCACCTAAAGAACTTTGAACTGATTTGTGTGTGTGTGTGAGTTTAATCTTTAATACACTCTTCTCTCAGTTAATTTATGACTGCTGTACAAACTTTAGGCTCCTCCTGTAATGTAACTTTACATACACTAAGATGTTTCATTTTAGACTTTCAAATCCTATGCATTTTCTCTCATAATGTTTAATAGATACTATATCTTTAAAAAAATTTTTAAATATAGGTTCCTATCAAGGTCCATATGACCATCTATTAAATTATTTATTCTCTGGCTTTGTTTTCATCCCTTTGGGCCACAAGGGCACCATTAATTAAGTGAATACAAAAAAGTAATTGATTTGATCTACTCTAGTGGTGGAAAGAGCTGGAAAACCTGCCAAGGATAAACCATTTTTATTTCTTTGTCACTACTGGGAACATTCTTAATGATAATAATGGAATCTAAACAACCTTGGAGTGTGCACCAAGTAATATGCCCACCTATTTATCTCCAGCTAATTCCCAGCACCACTATTAGTGTACTTACAGGAATTAAAAGGGTAAGAACAAGCCATTGAGTTCTAGAACCAATATTTGCCCCCAGATGACCACAAGTCATCTCATCTCTCAGTGTGAATCTGTCATACAGAGGCTTAGATCATCTCTAGACTCCATTTCTAGTTTATGATTATAGTCCTTCCTCCACATCCAATTTCAACAAAAGACAGTTCTCATTACCTTCCTTTCTCACACTGCCATTTTCCCAAGACAGCAACTGTATTCCAGAGGCCTGTATAATATTTGACTCTTCAGCCCGTGATGAACAATGAAAATTGTCAAAGTAAAAATTCTAATCTCTGTTGGTACTACATAAATCTCATTACTGCTATTGTCTTCCCTCTGATGTAGTCTGAAAGCAAAATTTCATATTCTGTGACAATAAATTCTCAAATTGCTTTTACATAAGTGAAAACTAGCAACACAGTTGCTTTAATATTGAACTAATATTTAACCATAATAATGTTTTGAAGTTTAAAATTCTATTTCCTACAGTCAGAGGAGGTTTAGCTGGACTTTTCAACATTATTCATAAAAAAGCACACTTCTAGTCATAGAGATAATTTATTAGTATTATATTTCAGTCTGGTTAATTTATATGGGGGATTTTAGAAAACACCTTGGTCCCAACTCAGTCACTTGCCTCCCTTCAAAGAATTCTTTATAACAGTAGTGTTAGATTAATTATCTGAAATCTGATATGCCCTGATGTCTCACTATAAATCTGTCTTCAGAATTCATGATGTGGCATAGAATTATGTGGGAATGAGGGATATAATGAGGTTTTCCATTTTCCTAGTATTCACTCTGTTAGATTGAGTCGAAAGTGGATATATACTGACACTCACGCTATAAAAAGCCAGGCTGTATTGACTGAGGTAGTGCAGGGTGGCTTTAAATAGAAAGATATGGTCATTTTAAAGTATGAGGGAAGGATTTAAGTATCCACTCCTGCTAAGGAACTAAGCTGAAGTCCCAAGTTCATGCAAATTTGGGTTTAGTTATCTAGCCAAAATTCCACAAGAGGATTATAACAGCATTCATTTTGTCACTGTCATTCATTTTGTCATTTTGTCTCTGTCAAGGATTTAGGCCAAACTTTCAATGGCCCTTTACATCACGGTCAGAATTATTTAAGTATAAGCTTTTCTTGATCACTGACACCTAGAATTGTGACTGTCTTTCCCTTCCTCCTTTGTTTCAGATCCTCCAATAAGAAGACAGCACAGTTCAAAAGAGAAAGGACTTAACGATAGAGCTAATAGTATAAGTCCCAGTAGGTAGAGGGCAGCTCACTTTCTGGGACACCCACAGGCAAACTCTTCTACTATTCTTCAGAAGTCAGTGTTATCTTAGTTCACCATAGTTTGACTTTTTAAAAAGAGAGTGACTCGGAGCTCCTGCCAGCTAAGTCTGAACATTGGAGCCAGAAGACTTAGCTTTTAATCTTTGCTCAGTCACCTACAGGCTTTATGATCTTGGATAAGTTACTTAAAATGGGAGATAAAAACTAACTTGACAGAATTGTTGTGAGGATGAGATAATGTGCAGAAAGGATTTAGAGCTAAGAAAGTCATGCAGCCAATGGGAGCATTCGAGGAGGTTGGCACCATCATTAGTTGACTCAGCACATCACCTGAGAGGTTTCAGCATCTTTCAGCCTGGGCCATTGCCAGAGCCATGCACTTTCTCTGGCCTGAGCCCCCAGAACTCTCCAACCAGGAAAGCTGTCCATTTGAAAGAAAATGCTGCTTTGTAACACTGCTAGGCATACAACTACTGTTTAACTGGGTTGACATGAAAGACTGCTTCCTGAACCTGGAAGTGACTGTCTAAATTGGAAATGTGAGCTTCAAAAATGCTCTCTGTCAAGGCAAAATCACTCAGCACAAAATTATTTCCCACCCCTTCTCATAACTCCCAGCCAGAATTCTTCCTTAACTATCACTAAACAACTGGGACTTGCTTTACTTAAAAAAAAAAAAAAAAAAAAAACTTTTAACTTTATAATGTGTACATATATTGTGACCTCATTCTTTCTCTTATGGTTAGTTGGCTAAATCCACTCATTGATTTTTTTTTCTTTATAGGACTTTGTAAAAACTGGAATGACATTCTTTTATAAAAACAGACTATGCAGTTCCACTCCTCTGCTCAATACTTAGAATCTGCTGAACTATCTAGTAGCTCACTGAGAGGGCAAGCTATGGGAGGGTCATCACCTCAGTGAACGTGAATAGTATTTTACTGTAACCTCATTGCAGAGACAAGGAAAACAGAATAAAGTGACAGCCACTCATCTTTCTTGTGACAATAGGCAAAGTCTACTCATTTATAAAAAGAGTAAGTGAAATACAATGCTTTTGTTCAGTATAGTTACTTTTATGTTTTCTTTAACTTTTGCTTTAGAGTGTTCTCCTGTTTGCCAAACTTAAAAATGCTGGATGGGATCCTGAAGCTACCACAAGACACTTCACCACCAGAAAACAATATTTTTTCAAAAATATGTATTGTGTCCTAATGCAATCTGTATAGAAAGAAAGCAATCACTATTGTTTTAAAAATTAATAAACAAGAAATGCATGACTAAATATTGTAACATATATATATACATTATGTATTTATGTATATTGATTTCCTTTAAACCAATTATCTCCAGTTTTTTAAATTCTATACCCTATCAATAAATAAATTTTGAGCACACATTTTAAATGATTTAATTTATATTATTTTATTAGTTAATTTAGTATTTAATAATTTTTAATAATTTTTATGTAGAAATTATATACATAAAATGCTAAATAAATATATAATATATATTTTAAAATATAAAATTAGAGATTTTTATATGATGGGATAAAAATTTAACATGAATAAGGGCTCTAAGGTTTTCCCACGCTCCAGGGACTCATCTGGTCCACTCTCAGGACTATAAGCCTGAGTGTGCTTGGAGTGTACTGCTTTAAATATCTGAACCTATCAAAAGGAAAAGGGACAATTGGAAGTACCTTGTACAATTTTAAGCCACATTCACTGAATTCTTCATTTTAAACATTCTGTCATTTATTAGTGATTTTCACACAACAGAAATTTAAGCCTTATGTTATTCATTAAATACTTAGAAAGTAAACAATAATGATAAAGCTTCTTTTTGCTCAGAGAATTTCACAAGTGTGATTTTAAAATTGCCTTCCCTACATGCTAATAAGAAAGAACACAATTCAATTTAATTGCTTTCAAAATTTAGAGAAAGGTCAACACCCAGATCAACTTATGACCTTATATTTGTCCTTATTTATAAAGACCAACTTAGTTGCAGAACTAAGGTTTTCCCAAGATGGTTTATCGATTAACTAGGGATCCTAGCATGAAATAAATAAAATATTTTCTGGATCATTCTGCCAAGAGTGAATGCTGCTTGTAAAATTATATAACAAAGATTCTAACAAGACCAAGACACAGTTCCTTTCCAAAAGAATCTTATGAATGATTGAAGACAGCACACACATAAGACCTTAAATTCAATGAAATGTGTTATGAATATCTATTATATGAATAAGTGGAAGAGATTTAATTTTAAATTATGGAAAGCTATCTGAGATGGATATTGAAGAAGAGTAGACTTTTCACAGGTAGCACGTAAGAGCAGACTCTTCCAGACAGGTGACACAACATGAAAAGGGGCACAAAGACCAGAAATTGTATGTGAGTTAGGAATGGGCTGGCTGCAAAAGTCAGAGAAGCATATTGACAATGGCTTAAAGAGTAATATTAATAAGAATAGCTATAATTTTTGAACATCTACTATGTTTCAAGCATAGGACAGATACTATGTATCCATTATTTAAATCCTCAAAAAACTATGAGGTTCTAGTTATTCTTATTTCCTAGGCAGGAATATCTGAGGCTCAGAGAGGTTAAGTAATTTGCTCAAGGTCGGTGACACAAAAGGTATGTCACACAACTATCACATGACAAAGCCAAGATTCAAACCCTGAACACCTTTCAACACTCTTGCTGCCTCTTCTAATAATTTGGTTCTAATTTTAAAATTCAAGATGGTATTTTTGTGTTTCCAGGGACAGCTTCATCTTCCATAATCCACCACAAATTCTAGCATTTAATCATAATCGAGGATTCACTATTCCTTGAACATACCTTAAACTTTCTTGGTTCAAGTTTTTGCTTCTTTCTGCAATACTTTTCCCTTGAAGGCACGCCTGAGAACATATTTTCTCCTTTCAGTGCTCACTTTGGATTGTACTTCCTCCAAAAATCTTCCCTGATCTTTTCAATCAGACCTGTTTCCTCTGCAGTTCCAAAGTACTTTTTAAAAAATATTGGTCTTATGGTATGTTTTCTCATTAATGCCTCAACTTGATTAAAAAACAATTTTTAGACGTTGCTTGCTTCCAGAAAAACAGGGGCTTTAATCATGAAGCAAATAAGAAAGTAGGACACATTTCATTTTAGATGTTTACACATGTAACCTTCTGCCTCTCTAACTCAGGCTGGGAAAACGTTTTCAGTAAAGGCCCAGAGAACAAACATTGTAGGTTTTCTTGGCCATATGGTCTCTGTAGTAACCACTCAACTCTTGCCATTTTTAGTGCAAAAGAAGCCATAAACCACATGTAAATGAATGGTGTGACTGTGTCTCAATAAAACTTTTGTTTACAAAAGTATGTGGCAGGCTCTAGTTTACTGACCCCTGCTCTAAATTTTAAGGTCATGTGGTTCATTGCTTTACTCATTATCAGTATTCACTGTCCTCCCTGGAAGAAGTGTATACTTCCTCTACTCCTTGAAGTCAGATATGTCAAGCAACTTGATTTGGCTAGTGAAATATAAGTGAGTCTGACATATGTCACTTATAGGCAGAAACTTTGAGAACCAGTTTGTGCTTTGTCACACTTTCTTTCCTTGGGCCACACCAGCAGGCAAATTTCCATATAAAAGCTGCTCCATCAGTCTAGGTCCTGGGGTGAATACGATGTGGGGCAGAGCTACAGTCATCTTACATAGGACGTATAGCAAGAGAGAGTACACTGTTGTCATCAACCTAGAGGATTCCATTTGATGCTGTACCATAGCCTAGCCTTTCCCCCCTAATATAGCTCCTTAAATTTAGGGACTGCAATTAAACTTATTCAATGGTGTGTTTTCCCCCTCAAATAGCAGAGTAGGCATGCAAAATGTTGAATAAATGGATAAATGCCTATTATAGGAAACCATGAATGGGGTAGTAGAATTACCAGGTAGGACACAATTATAATACTTTAGGTGAAATGTATTAAAATTTTTTAATTAGAGCAATAGTATTAGAAATAGACACAAGTTATGAGAGCATGAAAAACTGGGGAGTTATGACAGCCAACAAAGTGTTTTATTGTTTAAACTAGTTTGAACTGAGTTATTACCTGCAGGCAAAAACATTCTAACTGCAAGGAAAATCATGGGTTTCATAAGAGGTGCTGGGTGGATAGCTATGAAGAATAATGGCTAAATGCACTGCAAGCAAGGGTCTCAAGATATATATCACACTATTTCTAAGAGATAGCTTGTGTTGAGTTGCAGTCTGATTTTCTGATCTTAAGAGGTACAGATTCTATGGGAAGTGTGGCCAGAGGGGGTTGACTTAAGTTGGTGATGCTTACGTACACCAGAGGGAACCGATTGGACCGAGGCCAATGGACTGAATAAAAGTGAAACCCAAAATTGAGTCTACCTATTCATTGTGGTGCCAGCAGCTCTAATAGCTATCAACGATGACAGGTCCAATAGTGGTATTGCTATTATTTCAAATAAATCTGTTCACTTGACCTGTGTAAAATACTTCCTTGCATCTTCTATAATCCCCAGAGATATGAGCCACTCACTCCCACAGCCTAAACATACTAGCAGACATACTTTGTTAGGAAATATACAGGGATTTTTTTTTTTTTTTAAGCAGCAGTAGAGCTATGTTTGTGGGAATTTTGTGCATAGGTGCCAAAGATGGCTAACTTCTGGCCATATTCTATTTAACTCAATAGAACCATATCAAGCTCCCATTCTAAAAAATTTTAGGTACATCCATCCTTCTGAAATATTCAGTTCCTCTTCAATACATGGGGCGATTGGCATAAAAACATTTCCTAATGCCACTTAATTTCACATCTAAGTTTGTGTCCCAATTTCATTCTTACCCTGAATGGTGCATGTGTATAGGTTCATGATTATCTCAATGGCTTAGTTCAAAACAGTGGCAGGAGTTAATTGTGTAGATCCTACACCTACAACTTTCTGAGAGAGGGCACAGTGCAAATAACTCCTTTGTTAGAAAATAATTTCAGGGAGAGAAGCTCATTCAGTATATGAAGAAACCTTGCATATCAACAAGTCCAGCTCCTCACCAATATCCAATTAATGCTTGGATCAACTCTATGTTAACCTGTAAAAGATTTTCCAGTTCACATTTGAACAAATTGAGGGATTAGAAATATTTGAGAAAACTATTTTTGATACATTCTAATCTTTAGGCAGTTCTTCCTTGTATTGAACTGCTATCTGCCTTCTGCAGTTTCCAACTAATTGTTCAAATCTTTCAAATAAGTATAATTAATTCCATCTTGTAGGGAATTTTTCTCAGCTTCCAGGTTCTTAAAAGTACCCTGATATTTTCTCTTACAAGGGAAATGTAAATGGTTAAATGAAGATTCTGTGGGGTGAGGATGGTAAAAGAAGGGTAGAAAAGCTAACTAGAAAGCCCAAAGTAAGAAAAGAATTTTATCTTCTTCAAGTTCTATATACATCTAAAGAGGAAGATTCCTAAAATGAATTCCCCGATTCGTCGCAACTAGAGAGAGCCCTCGCACAGAAACGAAAACCCAACACAGCCAAAAATAATAAATAAATAAATTTTTTTAAAAAAAGAATTGTTAGCAAGCTTATTTTTCAATTCCTTTAGAAGTCATCTGCTTCCAGTTATTATTTCTTTCCAGAACAATTATAACTAATTGCTTGTCATTATATTCCCAAACTGTTAATAGATGCCTATCTTTTTAAAGGCTAAATGCAGTCATGAAACAAAATTTCTAATTAGTTTTAGAGCTTTGGAGAGATGCATCAGTATTTGAATTGTGCAGGTGTATATTTGCTTATCTGCTTCTTTTCTCTTCAAAAGAAGTATTCCATGAGATCTGTCCAGAATTTCTAAAAGGTTACTCCAAAACTTATTATAATACTCTACAAATGTCATAGTGAAATCTACTATTGCTAAATTTTAAAAACTTTTTCTCCAAACTCTCAGTGTCCTTGAGCTATAAATATTTTAAGGTACTTTTCATTCTATAGCTTATAGTCTAGTTATTTTTGACAATGTCTAAAATTCAAGTTTCTCCAAGAGCAGGATTCATCTTCATTCTTCTTTATACCCCTCAAAAACAAAACTTTGTTCTCAATGAGTATTAAGTGGACGAGTGTGAAATTCGAGTATATCCTCCTTGAGGTTAAATCTCTAGGGCTGGAAAAAACTTGTATCTAAAGAAACAACATTATAGGGCTGAAAAAATATTTTATGCATACCCCAAATCTCACTGAGACAAGAATTCTTCAGTGGGAGAGAGGTTAGCCTTGAGATTGCCCCAGCTTCTTTTCTGCCCATTTCCTCACTCCTTCCCCTGACCAAATCAGACCTCAAGCTAGAAGTTCTGTCCTCCCTCTTCCTCCAGGCCAAGGAAAGAGGGCTGAACTGCTTGGACACTGATTACTGACTCCACTGCATTTTTTATGGGTGGAGCTTTCAAGGGGGCTTTGATTTTCCTTTTCCTAATTTTCTCCTTCTACACTTGGAAAGTGGTAAGGGCTCCAGCTTTCTCTCCTCCCTTCCCTCCCCTCCCCATTCTCTCTCTTTGTCTCTCTCTCTTTCTCTCTGTCTCTGTCTCTGTCTCTCTCTCTCTCTGACTCTCTCACACACACACACACACACACACACACACACACACACACACACACACTTTGCCGCTGTCACTCTCTTGCTCAGCAGGAGACTCTGCCCTGGTCTGGGAGGGGTGCCTGTCTGGTGGTCTAGGCCTACTCAGTGCTGGGCAAATACAGCAAATGCTCTTTTCTGTTTCTTGTCTCCATGCTTTCCTGTGCTGGCAGGTGTAGCTTTTTGTTTTGTAAAGATGGTCATTGCCTAATATTAAATCTGGGCTCAGTAGGATGGCACCCACTCACATATCTAACTGGGGTGAAAGTTCTACTAAATCCCAGTGTAATTTACTAGACTTTGCCAATGGCTTTTGGGGCAGAGACTTAATTTATAATAAAGTGTTATTTTGTTTAACTAGTCATTGCTCTCTTCATTTATCACCTTCCAGAAAATTGTCGGAGGTATTTTTCTGGGGAAGGATTCTGGCATTCCTGAGTCCCACGGCCAAAATACAATTTTTTTTAAAAGATTTAATCTTATTTATTTTTGGCTGCGTCAGGTCTTCGTCTCTGCACGCGGGCTTTCTCCAGTTGTGGCGAGCGGGGGCTACTCTTCGTTGTGGTGCGCGACCTTCTCCTTGCGTTGGCTTCTCTTGTTGCAGAGCACGGGGTCTAGGCGCGCAGGCTTCAGTAGTTGTGGTGCGTGGGTTCAGTAGTTGTGGCGTGCTGGCTCTAGAGTGCAGGCTCAGTAGTTGTGGCTCACAGGCTTAGTTGCTCCGAGGCATATAGGATCTTCCCAGACCAGGGATGGAATCTGTGTCCCCTGCATTGGCAGGCAGATTCTTATACACTGTGCCACCAGGGGAGTCCTCAAAATACCATTTTAATAGCATGCCAATCTTACTCTACTCTCAATATTAGAGTATGTGTTTGCATATATACATACAAATATGCTTATAGATTTCGTATTAAACATTAAATTGAATTTTACCTAAGTAAAAATCTATAAACAATCAAACCAATATCTTGATTAAGTTCTATAGATCCCACTATTACAGATTCTCAATCTATTGCCAACCTGGTCAGAGACAGTTAATGATATTCTCTCTGCCTATTGTATAACACAGAAAGCTAATAACACAGCAAAGCTTTGTTGTGCAAATTAAGGATTAAAATAAGGAACCAATATGAATGTACATTTATCTCACACAGAGCTGTGAAATTCAAGCAATAGCTGAATATTGGTCTGTATTATTCAGAAGAATTATGGCTTCTCTCTTTAGCTTTTTAAAATAAAAATAAAGACAAAGTAATTGATCACTGGGTAAAAAGATCTAGGATGCCTTTCAAATGAATTTATATTAAGTATCCACAGGGTATATCACCATCTTTTTTTAGAAGTAAAATTCATTTTGATGAAAAACTGTGTTTTAAAAGGGTCATTTATTTTGCTTTTGCAAGCACACACCTGTTCAATGACTAGATATATTTCCCTTGCTTTTAAAACCATTATCTGTCTAAAACACATTTTTAAAAAGCTGTGTGTTTTTTCTCTCAGTAAATTATTATGGATAAACATAGAAAATGGCCCACTGGTTAGAGGAAATAGAGTTATAAAAAGCAAATGAGGGCTTCCCTGGTGGCGCAGTGGTTGAGAGTCCGCCTGCTGATGCAGGGGACACGGGTTCGTGCCCCGGTCCGGGGAGATCCCACAT
>NC_041214.2:61479137-61499340 GCF_002837175.3 Physeter macrocephalus
GGCTTCCCTGGTGGCGCAGTGGTTGAGAGTCCGCCTGCTGATGCAGGGGACACGGGTTCGTGCCCCGGTCCGGGAAGATCCCACATGCCGCTGAGCGGCTGGGCCCGTGAGCCATGGCCGCTGAGCCTGCGTGTCCAGAGCCTGTGCTCCACAGCGGGAGAGGCCACAACAGTGAGAGGCCCGCATACCGCAAAAAAAAAAAAAAAGAAAAAGAAAATGAATTTTATCATGCATTATTGTTCTAAGTTTTGGGTGAAGGTTTATGCATATCCTACACTTAACTCTCCACAGCTCTTTAACCTACACAAAAGAGCACATGTAATCTACCTCTGATTTAAAAGCTGTAACAGTGGGCGGTTCACTAGATAATAATCCAATATTTTATAATATTCTTAGGGCAGCTAACATTTATTTAGCAGCCACAATATGCAAGACTCTATGCCAGGATTTTTAGATCCCATGCTACCACATGTGTAACTTCTACCCCATCATATTTTTAAAATGTAATTCTAGCAGTAGATAAGATTTTGGGATTTGAGGATCCTCATATTGGCGCTTCAGTCTACAAATTGTCTCTTAGGATTATTTTGTTTGCATTTGGGCCTTCAGGTCCAACTGGGAGCAGATATTCTTCTCCCCTGAATCTTGAGTGGGGCAAAGTGGAAAGGAGAGAGAAGGAAGTAGGTGTGGTATAAGCACAATTGGACATATACCGGGTGTGATGGTTAATTTTATGTCAACTTGACTGGGTCGTGGTGCCCAGATACTTGGCCAATCATTATATTAGATGTTTCTGTGAAGGTTTTTTTTTTCCTGGATGAAATTAATATTAAAATCAATGGACTTTGAGTAAAGCAGATTACTGGCTACAATGTGGGTGGGCCTCATCCAATCAGTTGAAGGCTTGAATGGAACAAAAGACCACCTCCTCTACTCTCCCCCTCCCACACCCACCCCACCTACCCACCTCCCAAAATTCTGCCAGCAGGTGGGCTTCAGACTGGAGCTGCAACATTGGCTGTTCCTTGGGTCTACAGCCTGCCAGCTCACCCTGCAGATTTTGGACTTGCCAGCCTCCACAATTGCATGAGCCAATTCCTTAATAATAAATACATAAATACATTATCAATAAGTAAGTAAATAAATAAATACACACACACACACCCTATTGGTTCTGTTTCTCTGAAGAACCCTAATATACCAGGTAACCAGCCTATGATGTATATCTCTTGTTTGCTTCCAATTCTCTCTGAGTCCTCTACCCACCAGCCCAGGAAAGTGGTCATCATTTTTGTTTTTACTCTAATTTCTGTGTGGTTGGAAATGACTTCTTCAACATATCCTTAATCCTTTCTCTCCTGTGGTTCCCTTATATGCCATGCCTGAGTCCATCGACATCTGACTTTTGATACTTAAAGATTTTGGAATTCAGAAAACTCTTTTGCCTAGTTCTTGCCATTGAAAGTCTAGTTTTTAAAACTATTACTTTTCTATATACTTTTTAAAGTTTATCTTGAAAATCAAGGCTGAACACTGATTTCTTTTGTTCTTGGTTTTTATCTGCCTACCCTAAAGCAATGGATGCTTCATCATTTATGCTAAGAGAGCAAAAGCAAAATAATTCATGAAAAAATTTTTGGTCCATGAGCCAATATTTGTAAATATTTTCACTCTGCAAGAGAGTGGCATAAATGTGATTCTCAGCCCTGGCTTTACTTTGGAATGATCTGGGGACCTTCAAAATTATTAATGCCCTAGCTCCATCCCCCAGAGATTTCAAACAGGTCTAGGTGAAGTTCAGGTGTCACTATTTTTGCTAAGCTCCTTGGGTGATTCTAATGTGCAACCAGGGGTGGGAACTGCTGGTGTCAAGGAAAGGCTATGGGAGTGGGCTCCAATGCCGGTTTTGCCATGGACTAGCTCTGAGACCTGGAGGGATGCACTTCATCTATCTGGGTCCAGTTTACTCATATGCAAAATGTGGAGTTGAGTTTCAAGGTCTTCAATGAACTGTCCAACACTAACGTTCTATAAATCCATCATTGTGAGAACTAAAAGGGTGACCTTGTTCAGTGAGTGATTAGAGTACCACAAAAAGGGTTAGTGTAGTCACACAAATAAGGTTTCTACTTTGCTTTGAAGTAACATATTACGACTAAAAGAACTCAATGCTCCTTTCAATACAATCATCTCTCCCTCTTGTAGACTGTCAGATTGTTTGGGGATCAATATCAATTCAGAAGCGCTGCCTTATGCAGCTCCACTCCCTCTGTTGCTCAGCTAAGTTCAACGGCATAAGCCTCAAATATTTTCTATGTTGAAAGTATGTGCCTCAAAAAAAGTGGAGAAATTGTCCCACTCTCACGTATTTTGAAAATGTGGACTGTGTACAAGGAATTTCAAGTGGTGTATTAAATAACTCTGAACTGCAGGGTAGATTCTTTCTCTTTTTAATTCCATTTTATTTCTCTTGGTTAGTCAAGAAAAAAATCTTAGTTTATGCTGGGATATCATTTTTTGTATTCAAACTTATAATTAATATTCAATCGGTGTCTTTTACTTTCTCAATTTGAAAGAGGAATATAATTTCTCTTTTGTCTTTCACTTTACCTTTCCTCCCCTTTCCATCTCCCAACAGCTGTCCCTGTTAGGATATCTTTATTACATAGCTAATATTTGCTAATATATTTTAAGAGAGAGGTGGTAAATTTCAAATTCAAAGTTTCATGCAGGGAACAGTGTTTAGCTAATATGTAATAAATGTAGTTTCACTCTAAAATATGTTATATATATGCAGGGGATTTCTATTTAAATAGGTATCAAGCTCCCTTTTAAAGTTTTTTTATATAAGTAAAGAAGAATTTACTTCACTGTCATGCAAAGATTCAGATGAAATTATTGAGAAAAGGTTTATTTGGGAAAAGATGTATAAAAGTCAGATCTCAATTGGACTGTCTGATCAAACAAAAATTACAAAGAAAATTACCAAGGTTATGCTATTTGGGAACTGAAATATTTTATTTTTTCATTGGCTGGGTTTTCACGTAAAGGTGGAGATGACAGCGTCTTTTTTTCAATTGGTTGAATAATAGATGTTGATTGGCCATGTCTTACTATTCTACCTTATCAGTAATTACATTAATTATGAATGAATTAAATACCCAATCAAAAGGCAGATAATCTTTTTAAAGGGTCCAACTGTATGTGTCTGTATGAGATACACTTTAGATTCAAAGATACAAGTAGATAGAAAGTAAAAGTACAGTAGTAGATGTAATATGCAAGCAGTAACCCAAAGAGAACTGGAATGGCTACACTAATACCAGAAAAAATAGACTTTAAGACAAAAATTGCTCCCAGAGACAAAGAATAGAATGACTTTTTATAATAACAACAAAGTCAATCCATCAGGACCTGTAATAATACAGGAGTTACATATTCTGATACCGTCTATCTAGTTATATGTAATGTTTACTCTCCAAACAAGTCCATTATTTTCATTCAAATTATTTTTAGAGAATGGGGGTCTTAGGTAAGGTTCTGGTACTTTGGCCTAAGGAGTTTATTGGCATACCCACCAGTATCTAGCCACATAATCTGATTTACATAGAACCCAGAAGGCTTATAGAAGACAACCTGAACCTAGTTTCTACTGAGGGACAAGAGACCCTAGACTGAAGAGAACCCCAGTGGAATCCCTGAAAGAATAATCCCCCGGCCTGGTAGATCATATTTGGCAGTGTAGTCTGTACCAGGGAAAACTGCAGCAGACCAAAAGTAAGGGTGGAGTAGCCAGGAGGTGGGTCTGTGTGGAAAGTCTGTAAGAAGGCTCTCAGTAGAGACCTAAACGTCTCCACTAGGCAATGTTGTCCCTCTTCTCTGAAAGAAGAAAGTGAACAGTGTAGTATTATCTAACCAACTGGAAAGAAAGAAAGGTAAATTAGACTCTGAGACTGGGTGGGAAAATGGAGGAGAGAACAGATTATCCAGAGGCACCAGAGGTCAAGTAGGAGCAGGGCTATGATGAGAGGCCTGAGTAAAGCCAGAGCCAGCCAGCCGGGAGCTCACAGCAAGAGCAGATACCTGAGCAGACGAAAGGCGGATGCACCGGAAGGCATTCAAATTGGATTTGAAAAGAGTCTTTTTGCGGAACCCAAAAGAAAGATTCAAAAGGACTAGAAATGCCAAGAAAAGTCTAGAAAATTACACAGTGTTTAAGGAAGGCCATTTCTCACTGAAAGCTACTGATTGACATAGCAGCCTTAGGCATAAACTGCAAAATGAACTCGAGGGAAATTGAGTACCCATTACTATGAAGCAATGTATTTGTGTATACTGTGTAAAACATTTCTTCATAACTCATTGTAGGCAATCTTCATAACTTCTCCATGAGGTGATATTATTCCCATTACATGGCTCAGGAAGCCTATACTCAGGGTCACTTTGAGTGACTTTCTTGAGATCACCCAGCTGGTAAGTGTGGGTGCTGGCTCAATCTCAGGTCTTAGGACCCCCAAACCAATGCTCTTGCTACATCACCTCCAGTCTTCATAGCTTTCACTATAAATCTACCAGGACCCTATTTTATAGACATTTTCCAGGAGCCCAGTGTGTGTTTTCATCAATCACAATGGACTTCACAATAGGCCTAGTAAAAAACTGATCACACGCTGCTTAGAAGGCAAGACTACTTTCACCTGTGTTCTACACCTAAATTTCATCCTCCTCATCCCAATATATGTAAAGCCTGGACACTGCCATTCCCTACTGGCATATCAACTCAGTAGCAGACATCTTTCAAACCTACAAAAGTGCAGTATCTGGAGAGATGCATTTCACATTAGGGTGACCAGAGGGAGGCAGGAGAGAAAGGTGCATGTGTGTGTGGTTGGCGTTGACTCAAGGTGAAATGTGGGGGAATAGGGCTTGTTATTCTCTAATCTACAGAACAGAACAAAAATTAGAACTAGGATTTGTTTCAGAATCTCTAAATACCAGTATTTCTGCTTAATGGATCATTAAGCTAGGATCTGGCACCCTATACCTGCACTAATCATCAGGACATCATGAGTATTCCTTTTTTCATGAGCATAAGGGTTAGAGAGAACCACATCTGTTGGCAGAATAAACCTTCACAGGATTCAAGAGTTTGTTAAATGAGTAAATGAATCAGACTTTTTTTTTTTAACTACAGAGAAACTTACTGTTGGAGAACAAAAAAGTAAAAAGGGGCAGTAATTTGTACATAGCTATAGTTCTTGATAGAATATTTTTCTCCACTAAAATGCCAGTTTTAAAGTTGTTGTGCCACTATACCAAGATATCTCAAAACACTAAATGCATCACTTTCGGTGACAGAGTCAAATGGTGCCCTGGAATGTAAAATTTGCTATTCCAGGAAGAGAACAAAAGAGACACATATTTAAGATTTTTAAATTATAGTCATCTACAGCAGTATCATCAACAACACCACCATCACCATCATCATCATCATCAACAAGGACTATCTAGGCACACACAACAGAGAGGAAAAAAAACTGGATTTACCAAAAAAAAGAATGACAAAAGGGGAATGCTCTTGGCAAAGAAAAGTAATCAATACTAAATGACACATTCTTTATTTATGCTATTTTAATCTTTCTAGAAATTAAACAGAGGAGAGCCAAGCAAGATAGAACAAAAGGCAAAGGTGAACAGAAAAAGAGTAATTTCTTATGTGATAGATGTATATCCATATTCTAAAATAAACATGCCCCATTCCTCATTTTCCACCTCTAAAAATAACCTATGGAAATTTCATTTAGCTGATGTGCTTCATCAAGGTCATCACATACTTCATGGAAAATTGTTCAATTACATGACTTGCTGTAACAATCTATAGAGACTGTCGTTCTAAGCTCCTAGTTTCCATTTTGGGCTTTGGTCTCATCTGCCATTGGAAAACATGTTGCATTTGATTCCTTGCATGGAAAAATTAAATATCATTTAAAATATCTCAGATCCCAGACAAAGAAACAAGCCTGGCATCTTGTTGAAGATCTGTAAAAAGCTGAGACCAAACTGGTTTCTTACACTGTAGAAACGTTAAGAGTTTGTTCCATAACTCAAGCATTCTTGGTAGAACTCTCCCCCTGGATAACCATGGAGCATGTATAGTTGTTGTTTACAATAAGCTTCCTTATTGTCATATAATAAAGGAAATAGTTCAGAATTTAACATACCTTTAGTTTATTCACATTTTTTACTAATTAGCTTGCTGTTTAGTTCAGCTGACTTTTTTTTTCCCTTGAGGTAAGATTTCATTAATGTTGGAAACAGTGAATTGATTTACATTCTGGCAGAAACTCCTTAATCTGGGCAAGTACTCTGATTATTTTCCTGTCGTTGCAGCTATGTCATCAGAATTTATTCCCAAACTAAAATTAAATTCTGAACCATATTTGCTGACAGAATAGTCACCATTATGTTCAAATCACACACACACACACACACACACACACACACACACAATTTGTGTGTGTGTGTGTATATAAAGAACTGTCACGTGGCAATATCTGTTCATTTATCAACTTGTAGTCAAAAATACTTTGCTAGCTCTATTTGTTCTGACTTGGTTTTCTATATCTTTACCCATTCCTGAATAGGCTGTGGGGTCATTAGAAAGTAATTCAGCTACCTTCTTTGTGGCAGAGACACCCAAAATTTCCAAGCAAAAATCTTTACCACAGTCTTTTGCCTAAGCCTCAGCAATTGTATGTAGTGTTACATTATAGGTAACCCATACACCACTAATATTCATATGTGAAATAGAATGTTTATGTGTGAAATAGTGAACATATACTTCTGTCAGCTTTTCATTTCAATATTTTTTCTTTCAAACAGTTAAGCATATTTCTTTATGCCATGAATGCAAATCTTGCTTAAATTTTTATGATTTCATTACTTCTTAGCCAGTACATCTTCATAAGTAACACATCGAGGTTTTAGTATTTCTTCATCAACAGTGGCCACAAAATTAAACACCATACATAAAACATCATTTTTCCAATTAAAACAAGTGTAAGTTTTTTGGTCTTCTTTTGTTAGTAATCACATATTTTATCGTCACATTTAGAAAAAAATGTCTTTTTTCTTGACAAAAAAGAGAAAATTCAGTGAAGTAGGCTCAGAAAAAGGTAATCTGTAAATTAGGGTTAAGTGTAAATAATATAAATTTTAATTATCAAATTTTGCTAACATTAAACTGTAAATTTTAAAATTCTGAATTAAACTGTAAAAAAACTAAAAATAACAAGTTGTAAATATCTAATACCTGTTCTCAGATTTCTATACACTTTTGGGTTATAGCTGACAAAATATCTTTAAAATGTTACACATGACTAGTACGCAACTGAACTACAAGCAAATCACCACCCAACTTCAACAGCATCTATATTGATCTACGTACTATTAAACAAGAAGAGTTTGCTGATCATGAACTTGGATACCATGGCATGCCAACTGCTATAATGTTTTATACACACTTACTCTCATTTTCTATACTTTCTTTGTATTATATTGTTACAAACCAGTAATTAACAGTGTGCACACTGGCACTGAATGCAGAACCCGCTTTGACACTTAATTATCTATCTATCTATCTATCTATGGAGAAAGAGAGATTGAAAGACTTATTTTAAATCTCTAATTTGTATTATCACCTTTCATTATATGTTTTATTAAAAATCTTTGTATGAATCAGATATTTTTTAGCCATTCAATCCTAATGTTCTCTTTTATTTCAGGAAGTGTGTCCTTGTGTGATTTTCAGCTAACCCTTAGCAAAGCCCCTAACCTCAACTCAGAACTTTTTTTTAGTAAAACTAAGGAAATCATTTATTACAAAATGGTTTTTTAAATAGAAAATCTGACTGTTTCAGCATCTCCTTTTCTCATCCTACATGAGAGAAACCAACATTACCTTCTTAAAGGCTTTTGAAGAAAGATCACACAGGACTCCTACAAAGGGGAGAGGAAAAGGTGCTGGCAGCCCTGGATTTCAAAGGGGAAGGTATTTGGAGGTTTTGTGAAAATTAGCATATACCTCACTCACTCACAATAACCATGGAAGGTAGCACAACTGCAGGAGGCATGATACAACAGCGAACCCAGGGAGCCTAGATCCAAGACATCAAGGCTCTAAATTTGGCAGTCTCTGCTGTCAGAGCTTGGCACAGACCCAGCCCAGCAGACTGTCTCCAAGGCAGCATGCAGGTGTATCAGGAGAAGAAACCAGAGATCCCTTGCCAAATTTTCTGGACCTCATTAGATTCCCAGGACCTTTACACATCCTGGCAGAGGAGAGGGAAGGCCAGTGATGAATGATATTTCCTACTATTTTGGCCAGGTAGGGGCTCAGAGCAGAATTGTGACTTAGAGAAACGAAGAGCTACAGAATTTGCAAATTAATACCCACCACGCATTTGGATTTCTATAGAATGGCAGCTAGCAAACAAATTTCATATACAGGAGATTTATAAAAGCTTTTTAATGTTGTTGGCTTTGTGAGAAGCAATTTCAACACATTCAATCCCTAGACACATCTTCATGGTATTCATTCAATTACTTGTTCATTCATCAAAGTATATTGAATTTCTTTTATGTATTAGGAACTGTTTTAGGTGCCATGGATATAGCTGGGAACAAAAGAGACAACAGCTGCTGTGCCCCATGGAACTTCCCTTTAGCCATTTAGACAATAAACTAAATAAGCATAATCTGTAGTACCTTAGAGAGTCATAAGTCCTAAGGAGAAAAATAAAGCACTAAAGGGGTACCTGAATTGTTAAGTATAGGTTTCAGTTTTAAAGGGGTAATCAGGGAAGGAGTCTCTTAGAAGGAGACATTTGAACAAAGCCCTGAAGGAGGTAAGAAGGCGAGCAATATGGATATGTGGAGGGAAAGTAATCCAGGCACAGGGAACAGCACATAGAAATCCCGTATTTGGGGGGATGCTTGCCATGGTGGAGGAAATGCGAAGAGGCCACTGGGACAGGAGCAGAGTGAATAAGGCAAGAGAAACCAAAGATGAAACCCAAGAGGCAGTGGAAGGTCAGATCATGCAGGGTCTTGTAAACCAGTGGAAAGATTCTGGCTTTCACTCTGAGTGTGATGGGAGTGATTGGAGGGCTTTGCGTGGAGGAGTGACGTGATATGACATATATTTTAAAGGGTCATTCTGGTGACTGCAAAAAGGATTTTTTTCCAGCAGAATCCAGCTGCATGGATTAGTATTCAAGGTGAAGTAATCACATGATGAAAGGAAGTTTCACTATTTAATTCCTGTTCTTCCTTTGTGTTGTATTAAATTCGTTCTCCTTCTAGTCTGATCCACCAATACTGTCATTATTAGCAGACACAAAAGCCATAATCTGTATTGTCGACAGGAGTGAACGAGGGAAGGCTTCCTAAAAAGCAACTATATTTACACTCTTTAATTGGTTTTTCAAGGACTTGGCTCTGGAAAGAACTGCTATTATGGGACAATGACAACTCCGGCAATGCCCTGGCAGGAAACGTACCTCTAGGTTGCAGTGCTATTAGTATCCACTGATGTATGAGAGTACTGCTCACTAATTTCTCCTCTCTTATTTGAACAGTAAAGTAACTAACCAAATGGAGCAAGTTATTCAAATAAATCTGGCATTTTTCTTCCCCTTTTTTCTCTCTTTTGGTAAATAGAAACACAAGTGTAGGTATTTAATTTCATTAATTGTATTTCTCAATAAGATTTCTCAAATTGTGTGTCAGAGGCAGCTAAAGGAGTGCTAAAGGGAAATTTATTGCCTTAAGTGCATTTATTAAAGAGGAAGAAAGATCTAAAATCAATAACCTAAGCATCTCAAGAAGCTAGAAAAATGAGGGTAAATTAAACGCAAGGCAGACAGAACAAAGGAAACAATCAAGATCAAAGCAGAAATCAATGATATAGAAAACAGAAAAACAATAAAGAGAAACAAAGAAACCAAAAAGTTGGTTCTTTGAAATGTTCAACAAAATTGATAAAGCTTTAGCTATATTTACCGAGAATAAAAGTGAGAAGACATAAATTACCAAAATCAGGGATGAAAGAAAGAACACCACTGCAGACTACAAAAATTAAAAATAGTATAAGGAAACATTATGAACAACCGTATGCACTAAATTAGACAATTTAGATGAAATGGGCAAATTCCTTAAAGAGACACAAATTACCAAAACATATTCAAGAAGAAATAGAGTATCAGAACAGGTCTATAACAAGTAAGAAATTAAAATAGTAATTTAAAATTTTTATCACAAAGAAAATCCCAGGCCCAGATGGCTTTACTGGTGAACTCTATCAAATATTAAGGAGAAATAATGCCAATCCATCCCAAACTCTTTCTGAAAATAGAGGAAGAAAAAACACTTTACTCAATGTGGGGACTGCTCAGTCAGGATACATCTCAATTTTGACCCAGGGACTACATCACTACTTAAGAGGTAAATGCCTCTCCCTTTTGATCTCATCAGTGTCATGAAAGAAAATACACTTCCACAGAGTGAAGTGCTCCCAAATTTCAGCGATATTAATGTATCATCTGGGTGGGTATAATTTCTGACCACTTAATGGTTCCTTCTTGAAACAGAGTGATGCTCAATACAACTTGTACCCTAGAACAGCTATCGTATCTCAAAGACTAGTTCATAGTCCTCAAAATCTGTGAATCTCTTCTGAAAATGTTTATTTCCGTGAAATTGCACTGTAAGTTTTTGGATTCTGTTTCCTTTGACTTCACAGAATTCTACAATAGGAAGTGAGATGTGTCCAGTATTTTTGCAGTAAAGATCTTTGCCGCAGGCAGTTTTGCTGCAGAACAAATTGGCTGAAAGGCAATTCTCTCATTAAAGATAAAATAATGGTTGACAGTTTGGTTTCAAATGGTTGACAGTCTAGTTTCATTTCTCCATTGATGCAGTACTCCCATTTTTATGTTATATAAATCTTGGGCCTCATAATGGTCTATACAGTGACAAGGGAGACGTGGCAGTCTTAAAATAGTGGATAACAACTATGTATATGGACTTGAAAAAAAATATAGTGATAAATAAACTTACTGGAAGTGTGAAATAAGAGTGTAAACCCAGACTGCACACTATACTAGAAAATGATAACACACCAGTTTGCAGATCCTTCGTTGAGCACAGTCATCCCTTTCACCCCTGAAAACCAAAGTTTACCAAGCTATGGCAAATATAAAAGATGCTACTAATAATTCACAACAGTCTTCAACGCGTTAATTATCCATTCTTTAGCTACAACATTCAACAACAGCTTGCTCTCTAATGCTGTCTGTACCAAATTTATCACGCAATATTATAAGTTGGAGGCAAATGAAGACTCAAGCTCTATCTAGATTCTGATGTAGACAGAATTTAGGTATTTGGCACAGATTCTGGCTTAGATGATTTGGTGAAATATAAGGACTGGGCTTGTGACAGAACATTTAAATGTAGTCCAGATATGTACTGCCAGTTATATATATTACATGTATTGATAAGAAATAGCAGTGTCTTCCTCTGTTTGTTTTACTTCAGATTTACAGGTAAATCTGAAGACTCTTACAGCAGATTTTTTAATATTATAAAAAAATTATTCTGATTTTAGATACTGAATTCTTAATGATTGACTATGAGAAAGTATCATTGTTTTCTCTAAGATGTACCTGAATACAGCTGTAACTATGAATCTACACACTTTTTAAATAAATCAAAATATTTTTGCATTTTTCACAGTAAAGTCTTTTAAAATTTTTATTATTTTTTATATTTCATTATGTCCTTTTTAATGTCCCTCTTTTATTTTATTTTTGTTATCGTATATTTTATGGCAAAATTGTCTTATGACCAATTAGTTGTGCAGAGAAATTGTTTGCAGGAAACTGCTTGCAGCAGAGATTCTTACTGTGTAAATACCTAGAACCAAAATGGGGTTTCTCTACAGTAGCTATTTGCATAATCTACATATAATCCAAGCCTATTAGTGTGGTTTCTCCAAAGAAACTGAACTAATTTTTTTATACATACAAAGAGCTTTATTGTAAGGAATTGGCTCATGTAATTATGGAGGTGAGAATTCCATCACCTGCAGTTGGCAAACTGGAGTCCCAGGAGAGCCAATGGCATAGTTCCAGTTTGAGTCCAAGTCCAAAGGCGGGGGAAGACCAATGTCCCAGCCTGCAGCCCATCAGGCAGAGAGAGTAAATTCTCTCCCACTCAGTCCTTTTTATTATATTCAGGCCTCCACCAAATTGGACAAGGCCAACACTTGTTGAGGAGGGTTATATTGAGGAGGGCAATCTGCTTTACTCAGTCTACTGATTCAAGTGTTATTCTTATTGAGATACAGGGACACACCCAGAAAAATGTTTCATCAGATATCTGGGCACTCCAGTGGCTCAGTCAAGTTGACACATAAAATTAACAATTACACCATGTCTTATCAAACAATCTGCCTAGGATAGTAAATGAGATATTAGTCATTCAACAAATTTGACAAATATTTGTTAGTTCTTATTATGTATCTGTTCCCAGTGCAGGGTCTGGGGATACAGGAGCAATTAAAACAGACAAGACCCCTGCCTCCTGGAGTTGACATTAAGAAATATATTCTCTAGTTCATAGGCACTGGCTTTCCACTGCCTACTGAAGGACCTCCAGGCTCTTGCAAAGCTGTCCCACCCTATACTGTCCAGCTATTCCAGGAATTTTGTCAGTTAGTCAACAATTACTTGTTAAATAATGAATATGAGCCATTTTCTTCCTCTCTCGCTTCTGGGGCCTGTGTTGTATCTGTGTAGTCAGGTGAAAGTGACTCACATCTGAGAACATCCAAGGCTCACAGCTGACTCAGCTCGATGGTCACTGCTATCACCCTCACAGGGATGCCACCACTGCCTAGAATCCTGAAAAGGCCAAAGGGATAGTGGTTCCCTGGAGTCCTCACTCAGTGAAGACAGTCCATGTTTCATTTAGAAGTAGAGGTGGTGGATGGGGTTTGAGCCCCCTCTTCTCACTTGTTGGTGTTATTATGCTTTGACACATGGGTGAACAAAAAAGACTGTTTGTACTTAAAGAGCTGCTAAAACAAACACATTTGTGATTTAAAAAAAAGATTTATAGTTCTTTAAACTTATATGAATTCCAGGAAATTGGAGGAAGGTTGGGAAGGAGGCTGAGAGCCTAAGTAACATAAACCATGCTATACACAGAACTGTGTCGGGTGATAAGTCTTTGTCATTGGACCAGCCCCACGCCTCCAACTCCTCTTCCCTTTAGGATGATTTATCTCCTATAAGGCACTTCATTCCTAATATAAATAGAATCCTGGTGAAGTTGTGCCACTTGTCCTCCAGACATGCCTAGTCATGTTTTAGCTCCAGCAGTGCACACAGCTGCAGATCAAACTGGCAGCCCAACTGCACACATAATCAGTTTGAATCTGAATTATCACCTCCTTGAACAAATCAATAACTTGTTTGCCCTCCCTGAGGGAGGGCAAAGACAAGTGTGGTCGAGGTCTTGCCATCTCAGTAAAAAAATTCAATTTTGTGAGTCATGAAGGATCTGACAAGGTGGTTCCATTCAAGGTCTTTAATTCCACAAAGTTCTTGATTTGAAAAAGTTTTTCTGGACAAAGTTTCTGCTATGTGTCCTATGTGACTAAAATTTAAAAATTACATTTCCAGAATTTGCTTTATCTTGTTTCAACGAGCCATTCAAATACTTATATGGTAATATTTAAAGATCAAAATAGAAAGAAAAGTTTCAAACTTGATATCTTCTTTTCTGTTACACAATACAAAATCTGACAAAGTTCCCAGCACAGAATCTCCGAATGAGTGATGTAAGACATGTGACAGGCCAGCCTCTTCTCTGGCTTGAGCAAGCTGCTAAAATCTTGCTTTTTGCCTTTTCATTATAGATGCTCCCTTTGTGATAAGTTAACTCAGCTCTTCCAGGTTTAAAACACATTTCTCAAATTCTTCACTGGCAAATGTGTTACCCCTTCTAGTCTTGTGTGCCTATATATTGAATTTTATTTTGCTTCATTTTTGTATTGAATAGATTATCAACGACTACCATTTATTGAGAGCTAGGCATTGCTGTAAGACATTTTCTCTAATCTTCATAACAACCAGATATTTTTCTTCACATATAGCAACTGAGGTAACTGTGGCTGAAAAATTAACTTTACTTGCTTGCCCAAGGTCACCCAACCAGAGAGTGTAAATTAAGGTTTAAAAAAGTTTTTGCTAAACATCTCCTGGTCCCTGCGTGTCAGTGATACTTAATGCAATAACATATGATGCCATTACAACACAGCTCTGGTCAGAAAGAAAGAGTGAAATTTTGTGGTTTAGTTAATTCTTTGGAAAGATGTTTTAAAAACCAACCTCCACACAGTTTCCTGTGTTCTTCTTACTGATAATGGCCTACATGAAGGGGAAACAATACTATTAGCTCTCTCTGATGGATATGCACAAGAACAACTTGCACATGAAATTTTGCCCCATTTTAACTCCAACTGAAGCCAACCCTATTTGTTCTCGTTTGGCATCAGATTTTGATATATGGTCATGAATATGCTTTTATGTTTAGTAAAAATAAAGATGATGTTATAATGGTGGCAGTGACACAATACTGAACGTTGTATTCAGTGTTGCAGTAGTATTGGAATATGAAAAAAACAAAAAGGGCCACCATCAAAATTTTTAATTTGCAGAGACTTTACCCTTTACTAATATTTACCAAGTGGGAAGTCAATGATTAGGAGGAATAGAAAAATACACCAGGAAAAAATGTACTCAAAAATTATTTAAAAGGGAAATTAGACAAAACTGGCAGTAGTAGCAATGCTCTTGATTACTATTGTTTTTTGTGGTTTTTTTTGTGGTATACGGGCCTCTCACTGTTGTGGCCTCTCCCGTTGCGGAGCACAGGCTCCGGACGCACAGGCTCAGTGGCCATGGCTCATGGGCCCAGCCGCTCAGCGGCATGTGGGATCCTCTCGGACCGGGGCGCGAACCCGTGTCCCCTGCATCAGCAGGCACACTCTCAACCACTGCGCCACCAGGGAAGCCCTACTATTGTTTTTTAACTACTGATATTAATGCTATACAAATTCTCATGGGTGATTCTTTAATCATCAACTCTGTCCAATTGTTATTTTTATGACTATTTGACCTACATTTCACCTAAAAAGATGATTAACATTTTGAGTAGACTTGACTATTGTCTGATGTTTAGTTTTAGACAAATGTATTTCTCTTCAGGATATAATTTGTCACCAATTAATCTTTTCAATAAGTTTTTCTGCAAAAGTTATGTTTTTTGCTTTGCAAATATCAACCACGTATAACTTCTCAGGGAAGAAAATAGTAATAAAATGTGGAAATTAATTTGAAACAGGAGAAATATCAGAAATCATAGCTCTCAATGTCAGCTGTTGACTTTCAATGAGACCCCCAGAAGAACCAATTGCTAAAGCAAAGCTTATTTTATCAGATTTACTGCAATGAGGGAGAATATCACCTTGATAGAAACTTAATAGTGTCCTTAGAAAAGAGAAGCCAGTGGAAAATATTTGAAAGGTTTTGTGACTTGGGCTGGGAGAGTTTAGGTGGATATTGTCAAGGAGGAGGACTGATTGGGTTTGGGCAAAGTTTATGACATGAAAGCCTTGGACTAGAAGGCATAGTGATGTGAGGATGTAAAACTATTGATGAGTAAAATATTAGTCTTCATAAGCAAGTTTTTAGTTGGTTCATCATCTTAGCTTGCAGTAACAGTAATTTCCTGGAGCAAATGGCTAAGTTATTTTTGCTTGATCGCACAATTACTTTGCACAGGGAAACAAAGTATGTTGGCTTCTGGTGGATTTGATTCTTTAACTCTGAAGCCGTCATTGCCAACAAGCTGATGGACACTTAGCTGTAGCACTACTTTTGAGGATGTCTTCCCAGGCCCTGTTTCACCTACTCCGAGAACCATATATAAAAATGGTCCCAGGGTAATATTTCTATTTCACATCCCTGCACTTGCCCTCTCTCCTCATCCTCCCACCCCACCTAATTGGATTATGGGTAGATATCTGGCCTAAGCCAGTCTATTCCTGACCCAACTATTTTGTCTCAAGTATTTGAAACGGGAATTTAGAGCACTTTGAAAATCTATTCTCTTTTCTTGATCTGAGTACATGTAAACTCCAGAGTATATATATAAACTGTTTATTAGTCTCAATTTATTTGTATATAAACATAATATTTAAAAAATAATTGCCTCCACTGGAGCCATGTGGGCATCTCTTTCTGGCTGGATAGTGGCTTTCTTGAATATATTTTGTCCAGAGTCCATAATCTTTTAGTCCCTTTTTATTGTTTAAAGAATCTCATTTTCACATTTAAAGATTCAGTACCAATTATTCTTAAAATTCAGCCTCATTATCTAATTTAATGCCTTTTTCCTTTTCCCCTTTGCAGGCTGTCTATTTCTCTTGGAGCTTAAAGAAGAGGTACAGTCTGCTCTTCCCACATTTCTCCCTTCACCTTCTCTGAGTTTTTTTCTCTGTTGTTGAGGAGGAGGAGAGTTAGGGGAGGGCATATATGATACCTCAGAGCCAGATGGCAGTCCTCTTTTGTTCTTTATCACTGTTGCTTAGCGCTGTCTGGCCAATTAATTCCTGTAAGATGCCAGTGTCTAAATATAAGCTTTATCATGGGACACAGGCTTCCTCCTTCCCTTTCCTGGAGTAGAAGTTCCGACTTGGATTTGACCTCCTTCTCCAGTTCCTGCAAACTGTTCATCCTGCAACCTCATGCTGTTCAGTCCCAGTAAATGGCTCTGTAGGATTGGGGAACTGGTAAAATTGATCAAGCCCATGATCTTTTGGTGTCCAGTCCCTACAAGGGACTCCATTAACATGATTGTTAGAAAATGACAATTAGAAAACAACAATTAGAAATTTTAAAAAGGCATATATTTCCAAGAAAAAGGGAGCAAGACAGGAAACAGCAGTAGAAAGAGACAGCAAAAAAATTTCTCTAGAAATGAGATAATTCAAGCTGCAAAACCTCAGACAAGCATAAACTGGAGTTGTCACTGATGGGAAGGTTGCAGGGTGGGGATGAAAACAGGAGAATTTGCTGTAAGTATTTAGATGTGGCACTTAACTTTCCGCATCCATTCCCACACCCAGCACAGCCAGGCATGGTACCCCTCCCTCTCCTTAGCAGAAAACTCAAGGTGTAGTTTTGCAGAGATAAGACAGTAAATTCAAGAGCATCAGATATAGCCAAGGCAACATATGAGGCACGAATGCATCATATTAAAAACAGGTATTAAGAGAAAGAGAGACACCCTGTATTAGTCTGCTTGGGCTGCCATAACAAAATACCAGAGACTGGGTAGCTTAGACAACAGAAATTTATTATCTTACAGTGCTGTAGTGTAGAAGTCCAAGATCAAGGTCTGGCAGGGTCGGTTTCTGGTGAGAGTTCTCTTCCTGGCTTACAGACAATCGCCTTCTCACTACATTCTCATACGGCAGAGAGAGAGAGAACAAGCTCTCTGATGTCTCTTCTTATAAAGTAGGACACTAATCCTACAGTATCGGGGCCCCATACTTATGGCCTCATTTAACCTCAGTTACCTCCATAAAGGCCTTATCTCTAAGTATAGTCACATTGAGGATTGGTGCTTCAACATTAACTTTGGAGAGACACAAATGGTTAGTCTATAATACCCTCTAGCCCCTTTCATAGCATGTCTCTCAAAATATTGGCAGTAGACCTCATCCTCAAGGGGAAAGCAAGGTCGATTTTCTTCTGGGGAAACTGAGAAGCCTAATAAGAAATAGCGATAGATAAATACTCACATTTGGAGAACCCCTAAAGATCACCTTATAGTAACCTCACCAGTAGATAAGTTTCACCTATGCATGCCGAATCAGTATTCTAGTGATTTTTTTCTTAAATATGAACAGATAGGAAAGAATTTTCAGGCATTCGGGCTTCTGATAAAAAAAACAAAGAAGCCAAAGGAAACAATGAAACTCTGGGAAAGAGACACAAATTAGGGAACAAAAGGAAATGTGAAAGAAAAAAAAAAGGAATTAATTCCCCAGAGATATAAAGTAAAACATAGTGTTTATAAAACAAGAGCAAGAAGTTATTTTAAAGAGATATTGAGAGAATAATAAAAGAGCTTTAGAAATTGAATAAATTTCTATTAGTCAAGGTTATTCAGAGAAATAGAACCAATAGAGTAAATATAAATATAAATAATTGTATATATGTTTACCATAAGGAATTGGCTCATGTGATTATGGAGGCTGAGAAGTCCCAAGATCTGCACTGAGCACCATTTAGCAACTATCATAGCAATGATTGATTTGTGAATGAATCATTAATGGATGTTAAGCCAAGTGGATGAAAGTTTGTTGAATGACAGGATGTATATACTTATTTATTAAGTTTACAGTGAAGAAATTGGGTGGATATCATTCTACCCAAATGTTCAAAGTTAACACCATTTTGCCCATGGGGCAAAGCAACGTGATGTGCCTCACTGAGAACACAGAACAATTTCTGTGGATTTCCTACCTAAAGTAATTACCTGGATCTGATAAACTATCAAGGCAACAAAAGAATAGAAAACATTGAGGAAAACAACAAGATTGGAGGTGAACAAATGAATTGTTATACGTAAATACAGCACATAATCCTGGATTGAATCTTGGACTAAAAGAAAAAAAATGTTTAATATAAAAGCATTACTGGAAGTTTCTAGCCAGGTAAATTAGGCTTTTCCAGATGGAAACTAAGATGTAAAACTATCTCTATTTGCATATGAAATAATCTTTTATGTAAAAAATCCTAAGAAATTCACCCAAACCCACTAGAGCTAATACATGAATTCAGCGATATTACAGTATACAAGGTTAATGTACAAAAATCAGTTGCATTTCTATACACTAGCAATGAACAATCTGAAAATGAAGTTAAGAATACAATTTCATTTGTAATAGTATCAAAAAAGAATAAAATACTTAGGAGTAAAGATAACGAAATGTAAGACATACTTTGAAAACTACAAAACATTGTTGAAAAGAATCAAAGAGCACCTAAATAAATGGAAAGACATCCATGTTCATGAATTGGAAGACTTAATGTTAAAATGTCAAAACTCTCCAAATTGATCTGCGGGTTCAATGCAAGCCCTTTCAAAATCCCAGCTGGCAGCTTTTTTTGTAGAAATTGACAAGCTGATCTTAAAATTCATGTGGAAATACAAGGGACTCAGATAGACAGCACAATCTTGAAAAAGAAGAATAAAGTTGGAGGATTCACACGTCCCAATTTGAAAACTTACTACAAAACTATAGTAATCAAGAATGTGTGGTAATGACATAAAGAGAGACATATAGATCAATGGAATAGAATTTACAGTCCAGATATAAATCCTAACATTTATGGACAATTGATTTTCAATAGAATACCAAGCAATTAATTGGGGAAAAAACAATCTTTTTCAACATATAGTGCTGGAACAACTAAATATCCACATGCAAAAGAATGAAGTTGGACTTCTATGTTATGTGATGAAAATTAACTCAAAATAGATCAAAGACCTAAATGTAAGAACTAAACTGTAATACTCCTTGAAGGTGTAAATCTTTATAACCTTGAATTAGGTAATGTTTTCCTAGATATGACACCTAAAGCACAAGGAACCAAGAAAAAATATATAGATAAATTGGACTTCATCAAAACTTTAAAGTTTTATGCTTCAAAGGACACTTACTGGTACATAAAGAACTCTTGGATGTATTAAGAACTTACAGCTCAAAGACAACTTGAATTAAAAATGGACAGGCTTCCCTGGTGGCGCAGCGGTTGAGAATCTGCCTGCTAATGCAGGGGACACGGGTTCGAGCCCTGGTCTGGGAGGATCCCACATGCCGTGGAGCAACTAGGCCCGTGAGCCACAACTACTGAGCCTGCGCGTATGGAGCCTGTGCTCCGCAACAAGAGAGGCCGTGATAGTGAGAGGCCGTGATAGTGAGAGGCCTGCGCACCGTGATGAAGAGTGGTCCCCGCTTGCCACAACTAGAGAAAGCCCTCGCACAGCAACGAAGACCCAA
>NC_041214.2:61499540-61511095 GCF_002837175.3 Physeter macrocephalus
AAATAAATAAATAAATAAATAAATAAATAAAATGGGCAAAGTACTTGAATAGACAATTCTACAAAGATATACAAATTGTCAGTAAGAACATGAAAAGATGCTGAACATCATTAATCGTTAGGGAAGTGCAAATCAAATCACAATGAAATACCACTGCACACACTCTAGGAAAACTATAGTTAAAGGAATAGACAATACCAAGTGTTGACCAGGATGTGGAGAAATTGGAACCCTCATACATTGCTTGGTGGAAATGTAAAATAGTACAGCTGCTTTGGGAAACAGATTGTCAGCTCCTCAAAAAGTTAAACATAGTGTTAACATATGACCCAGAAATTCTACTTCTAGGTATCTACCCCCCTCAAATGAAAATATATGTCTATACAAAACTTGTATACAAATATTCATAGCAGCACTATTCATAATAACCAAAAGTAGAAACAACCCAACTGTCCATCAACTAAGGAATGGATAAACTAAATGTAAAAACAGAATATTATTTGGCCATAAAAAGGAATTAAGTATGTGTAGGTACTACAACATGGATGAACCTCAAAAACATTATGCTAAATGAAAGAAGCCAGCCACTAAAGACCATTTTTTTTTGAGCTTGTATTTTGATTATATATTTAAAGAATTGTTACATGGTATATATTTAAAGAGAAAATAAGAAAGAAAACTGTCATCAGTTCAAATTACGTCTAAGAACACTAAAGCCTATTGAATCATAATAAATATATATATAAATATATTAAAACTTTGAAGATATTTAAAAATTTATTGAAGTCAGAGAAATGGGTAAATTCTTAATACGTCAACTCTAGAAACCCCGAAGTCCTAGGAATTATGTATCGAAGGATTTAGAAACAAATCTTTGTAAAAATTTTAAAATTACATTCTTTGTTAAACTGGGACTTGGACCACTTTGGGTTTAGTTTTGCCCCTGAAGTAATGCCATGATAAATTAGTCAGCAGCAGCACATTCCACCTATATGAAATGGCCAGAATCAGCAACTCTGTAGAGACAGAAAGGTCATTAGTGGTTGGTTGGGGCTAAGTGGGAAAGAAACCTTACATCCTTATATAATGGATATAAGGTTTCTTTGGGGGATGACAGAAGTATTCTAAAATTACACGACTCCGTAAATAGACTAAAATTTATCGAATTGTAGACTTTCAACAGGTGAACTTTATGGCATGAGAATTATATCTCAATAAAGCTGTTAATAAATAATATGCATGCATAGAGACAGACTGGTAAGATACATGTAGTAAAACGTTAGCAATTAGGGAACCTTGGTGACAGGTATATGGGATTTCTAAATTTTGCAACTTTTCTGTAAGATTTGTTTTAAAAGAAAAAAATAAAAATAAACTTTATGGTGCCCTCTTACTTTTTAAACTAAATGCATGTATCATGGCGATCAAATTTAAAAGTTATGAAATAGATATGGGTTTAGAATGAGGCAAGAGATAACACTGTCTGGTCAGGACCACTCACTCCAGAAGTCCAAGGAGTACCATTCAACAGCAATATAATGGTCAGACATTCCCCACTAATCTGTAGCTTTAAATTAAATAATCAGGGCCAATATGGAAAAAATGGGCAAAGCTCTAGAGTTGGTCAGCCATGAGTTCAAATCCTGGTGCCACCAGTTTTTAGCTGCTTACCTAGGAAAGTTATTTATGCTCTCAGGGTGTAGTAGGCACCTACTATTGCGATGACTCAACCCTTGTATAACGCCCTTCCCCTTGAGTGTGGGTGTGAACTGTGAACATGACAGGAGGATCACTCGCATGATTAGATTATGTCACTTGGCATAGTTAGCTTTAAGAAAGTTAGTAAATTTTAAGAAGGGATAAAGAGGGAAGAGATATGGGAACATATGTATATGTATAACTGATTCACTTTGTTGTAAAGCAGAAGCTAACACACCATTGTAAAGCAATTATCCTCCAATAAAGATGTTTAATAAATAAATAAATAAATAAATAAAAAGAAGGGATAGACCTGACGTGACCACCTGAGCCTTTGAAATGTGGGTCTTGGAGTCAGAGAGAAAGAAGTCTGAGATTTGACATGAGACATTCCCATTGTCTTTAAAGATGGAGAAGCCACATGGCAAGGAGTGTGGGCAGCCTCTGGGAGCTGAGAGTGACCCCAGCTGACAGCCAGCAAGGAAACTGGGAGCTCAGCTAATTCTACATTCTCAAGGAACTGGATTCTGCCAACAGTCTGAATGAGATTGGAAGTGGATTCTTCCCCTGAGGCTCTGGATGAGAAAGCAGTCCAGCCAACACCTTGGCTTTAGCATTGTGAGATCCTGAGCAGAGAACCAAGTCATGCCATGCCTGGACTTCTGTTCTACAGACTGTGAGCTAATAAATGGGTGTTGTTGTAAGCTACTAAACTTGTGGTGATATGTGATGAAGTGACAGAAAACTAATACACAGAGTATCCATTTCCTCACATATAAAATGAAAGTAACAACACTACCTCCTAACATGGTGTGTTTTTGTCAAATAAATAATCATATAAAACATTCAGCAGCTTCTCGTATAGTACATGCTTAATTTAGGTTAGCTCTCATTATCATTACTATTACTATCATTATTGAGATCAGGTAAAGTGAAATCTCAAAAAGAAATCAGAATCTTTTCCAGTAAACCTGTAATAAACTTAATTTATTCATTAATGTGTCAACCAAGATATTTTGCCATACCCAGGATATGAATAGTATTCCTAATATCATCCGTAATTAAAGCTTTGGCTTTTATTCAAAATCTGATTCATTTGATTGATGGCATTTCCTAGTGAAAGATAACCTTACCAGTCCTTTAAAGTATTCATCATAAGGCTTCCTGTCAAGTTTCGATGATGGGTGGGAAATGATGGAGACAGCAAAGAACACTCTTATAAATGTCCTCTGAATATGGTATTTAAATTTTTGTGTTAACTGTAAAACTGAAATCCTTCTGCAAACTAACAGCCCCAAGGTGGTATTCATGAAACACACAAGCTGAACTACCTGAATGAAGTCACACTTGTAAAATGGCTTGAATAATTTTGTGTCACTTAATTCCAGCTATGGGCTAAGACTCAATGTGGCTGATTTCCCATATTCTAAAATCGACTGATTGTAAATGGCCACTTGAGCATTTGTGAAGCAAAATAGCACTTATTCCCAGGGGGTATTTGTCTTTAGCAATGAAGCACAGCAGCCCTATACTATTAGGCTACGCTAACCGTACCTCAAACACTCCATAATTTCCATTTATGTTTCATGATACTACCAAGATTGCCATGGAATAATCCTCCTTATTACCGAGTAGGGGCTGCGTGCACTCCTTGATCCTCACTTTCTACCAAATTTAAGACTATACCAGTATTTATTTTTTAACATATCTATTGGAGTATAATTGCTTTACAATGGTGTGTTAGTTTCTGCTGTATTACAAAGTGAATCAACTATACGTATACATACATCCCCATATCTCCTCCCTCTTGCGTCTCCCACCCACCCTCCCTATCCCACTCCTCTAGGTGGTCACAAAGCACCGAGCTGATCTCCCTGTGCTATGTGGCTGCTACCAACTAGCTATCTATTTTACATTTGGTAGTGTATATATGTCCATGCCACTTTCTCACTTCATCCCGGCTTACCCTTCTGCCTCCCCGTGTCCTCAAGTCCATTCTCTACAGCTGTGTCTTTATTCCTGTCCTGCAACTAGGTTGATCAATACCATTTTTTTTTCAGAATCCATATATATGCATTCGCATACGGTATTTGTTTTTCTCCTTCTGACTTACTTCACTCTGTATGACAGACTTTAGGTCCATCCACCTCATTACAAATAACTCAATTTCATTTCTTTTTATGGCAGAGTAATGTTCCATTGTATATATGTGCCACATCTTCTTTATCCATTCATCTGTTGATGGACATTTAGGTTGCTTCCATGTCCTGGCTACTGTAAATAGAGCTGCAATGAACATTGTGGTACATGTCTCTTTTTGAATTATGGTTTTCTCAGGGTATATGCCCAGTAGTGGGATTGCTGAGTCATATGGTAGTACTATTTTTAGTTTTTTAAGAAACCTCCATAATGTTTTCCATAGTGGTTGTATGAATTTACATTCCCATCAACAGTGCAGGAGGGTTCCCTTTATACCACACCCTCTCCAGCATTTATTGTTTCTAGATTTTTGATAATGGCCATTCTGACCAGCGTGAGGTGATACCTCATTGCAGTTTTGATTTGCATTTCTCCAATAATTAGTGATGTTGAGCACCTTTTCATGTGCCACTTGGCCATCTACATGTCTTCCTTCGTGAAATGTCTATTTAGGTCTGCCGCCCATTTTTTAACTGGATTGTTTGGTTTTTTGATATTGCGCTCCATGAGCTGTTTGTATATTTGGAGATTAATCCTTTGTCTGTTGTTTCATTTGCAAATATTTTCTCCCATTTTGAGGGTTGTCTTTTTGTCTTATTTATGGTTTCCTTTGCTGTGCAAAAAGCTTTTAAGTTTAATTAAGTCCCATTTGTTTATTTTTGTTTTTATTTCCATTACTCTAGGAGGTGGATCAAAAAAGATCTTGCTGTGGTTTATGCCAAAGAGTGTTTTTCCTATGTTTTCCTCTAATAGTTTTATAGTGTCTCGCCTTACATTTAAGTCTTTAAGCCATTTGGAGTTTATTTTTGTGTATGGTGTTAGGTAGTGTTCTAATTTCATTCTTTTACATGCAGCTGTCCAGTTTTCCCAGCACCACTTATTGAAGAGGCTGTCTTTTCTCCATTGTATGTTCTTGCCTCCTTTGTCATAAATTAGGTGCCCATATGTGTGTGGGTTTATTTCTGGGCATTCTATCCTGTACCATTGATTTATATTTCTGTTTTTGTGCCAGTACCATACTGTCTTGACTACTGTGGCTTTGTGGTATAGTTTGAAGTTGGGGAGCCTGATTCCTCCAAATCCATTTTTCTTTCTCAAGATTGCTTTGGCTATTCAGGGTCTTTTGTGTTTCCATAGGAATTGAATTGTATAATTTTTTGTTCTAATTCTGTGAAGAATGCCATTTGTAGTTTGATAGGGATTGCATTGAATCTGTAGATTGCTTTGGGTAGTATAGTCATTTTCACAATATTTATTCTTCCAATCCAAGAACATGGTATATTTCTCCACCTGTTTAAGTCATTTTTGATTTCTTTCATCAGAGTTTTATAGTTTTCTGAGTACAAGTCTTTTGCCTCCTTATGCAGGTTTATTCCTAGGTATTTTATTCTTTTTGTTGCAAAAAGAATAAATGGTAAATGGGAGTGTTTCCTTAATTTCTCTTTCTGTTTTTTTCATTGTTGGTGTATAGGAAAGCCAGAGATTTCTGTGCATTAATTTTGTATCCGGCAACCTTACCAAATTCATTGATTAGTTCTAGTAGTTTTCTGGTGGCATCTTTAGGATTTTCTATGTATAGTATCATGTCATCAGCAAACAGTGACAGTTTTATTTCTTTTCCAACTTGTATTCCTATTATTTCTTTTTCTTCTCTGATTGCTGTGGCTAAAACTTCCAAAACTATGTTGAATAAAATTGGTGAGAGTTGACGTCCTTGTCTTGTTCCTGATCTTAGTGGAAATGCTTTCAGTTTTTTACCATTGAGTATGATGCTTGCTGTGAGTTTGTCATATATGGCCTTTACTATGTTGAAGTAGGTTCACTTTATGCCCATTTTCTGGAGAGTTTTTATCATAAATTGGTGTTGAATTTTGTCAAAAGCTTTTTCTGCATCTACTGAGATGATCATATGGCTTTTATTCCTTAATTTGTTAATGTGGTGTATCACATTGATTGATTTGTGTATATTAAAGAATCCTTGCATCCCTGGGATAAACCCCACCTGATCATGGTGTATGATCCTTTTAATGTGCTGTTGGATCCTGTTTGCTAGTATTTTGTTCAGGATTTTTGCATCTATGTTCATCAGAGATATTGGTCTATAATTTTCTTTTTTTGTGATATCTTTTTCTGGTTTGGGTATCAGGGAGATGGTGGCTTTGTAGAATGAATTTGGGAGTGTTTTTCCCTCTGCAATTTTTTGGAAGAGTTTGAGAAGGATGGGTGTTAGCTCTTCTCTAAATGTTTGATATAATTAGCCTGTGAAGCTAGCTGGTCCTGGACTTTTGTTTCTTGGAAGATTTTTAATTACGGTTTCAATTTCTTTACTTGTGATAGGTCTGTTTATATTTTCTAATTCTTCCTGGTTCAGTCTTGGAAAATTGTACCTTTCCAATAATTTGTCCATTTCTTTGTGGTTGTCCATTTTATTGGCATATAGTTGTTCGTAGTAGTCTCTTAAAATCCTTTGCATTTCTGCAGTGTCGGTTGTGATTTCTCCTTTTTCATTTCTAATTTTATTGATATGAGACCTTTCCCTTTTATTCTTGTTGAGTCTGGCTAATGGTTTATCAATTTTGTTTATTTTCTCAAAGAACTAGCTTAGAGTTTTACTGATCTTTGCTATTGTTTTCTTCTTTTCTATTTAATTTATTTCTGCTCTGATCTTTATGATTTCTTTCCTTTCACTGACTGTGGGTTTTCTTTGTTCTTCTTTCTCTAGTAGGGTTAGATTGTTTATGTGATATTTTTCATGTTTCTTGAGGTGAGATTGAATTGCTATAAATTTCCCTCTTAGAACTGCTTTTGCTGTGTCCCATATAGGTTTTGGGTCATCATGTTTTCCTTGTCATTTCTTTCTATGTATTTTTTCATTTCTTCTTTGATTTCTTCAGTGATCTCTTGGTTATTTAGTAGCACACTGTTTTGCCTCCATGTATTTGTGTATTTTTACAGTTTTTTTCCTGTAATCGATTTCCAGTCTCAGAGTGTTGTGGTCAGAAAAGATGCTTGATACGATTTCAATTTTCTTAAATTTTCCAAGGCTTGATTTGTGACCTAAGATGCGATGTATCCTGGAGAATGTTCCATGTGCACTTGAGAAGAAATTGTATTCTGCCACTCTGTTCTATTTATGTTCACTTATTTTCTACAAATATCAATTAGATCTATCTGATCTATTGTGTCATTTAAAGCTTATGTTTCCTTATTTATTTTCTGTTTGGATGATCTGTCCATTGGTGTAAGTGGGGTGTTAAAGTCCCCTACTATTATTGTGTCGATTTCTCCTTTCATGGTTGTTAGAATTTGCCTTACGTATTGAGGTGATCTATGTTGGGTGCATAAACATTTATAATTGTTGTATCTCCTTCTTGGATTGATCCTTTGATCATTATGTAGTGTCCCTCCTTATCTCTTGTAACAGTCTTTATTTTAAAGTCTATTTTATCTGATACGAGTATTGCTACTCCAGCTTTCTTTTGATTTCCATTTGCATAGAATATCTTTTTACATCCCTTCACTTTCAGTTTGTATGTGTCCCTAGGTCTGAAGTGGGTCTCTTGTAGACAGCATATATATGGGTCTTTTTCTTGTATCTGGCCAGTCAGTGTCTTTTGGTTAGGGCATTTAACCCATTTACATTCAAGGTTATTATCAATATGTATGTTCCTATTACCATTTTCTTAATTGTTTTGGGTTTGTTTTTGTGGGTCTTTTTCTCCTCTTGTGTTTCCCACTTAGAGAAGTTTCTTTAGCATTTGTTGTAAAGCTGGTTTGGTGGTGCTGAATTCTCTTAGCTTTTGCTTGTCTGAAAAGCTTTTGACTTCTCCATCGAATCTGTATTAGATCCTTGTTGGGTAGAGTAATCTTGGTTGTAGGTTTTTCCCTTTCATCACTTTAAGTATGTCCTGCCACTCCCTTCTGGCCTGAAGAGTTTCCACTGGAAAATCAGCTGATAACCTTATGGCGATTCCTTTGGATGTTACTTTGTGTTTTTCCCTTGCTGCTTTTAATATTTTTTCTTTGTAATTAATTTTTGTTAGTTTGATTAATATGTGTCTTGGTGTGTTTTTCCTAGGGTTTATCCTGTATGGGACTCTCTGTGCTTCCTGGACTTGGGTGGCTATTTCCTTTCTTATGTTAGGGAAGTTTTCAACTATAATCTCTTCAAATATTTTCTCAGACCCTTTCTTTTTCTCTTTTTCTTCTGGGACCCCTATAATTCAAATGTTGGTGCATTTAGTTTTGTCCCAGAGGTCTCTGAGATTGTCTTCAATTCTTTTCATTCTTTTTCTTTATTCTGCTCCTTGGCAGTTATTTCCACTATTTTGTCTTCCAGCTCACTTATTCGTTCTTCTGCCTCAGTTATTGATTCCTTCTAGTGTATTTTTCATTTCAGTTATTGTCTTGTTTATCTCTGTTTGTTTGTTCTTTTGTTCTTCTAGATCTCTGTTAAACATTTATTGTATTTTCTCAATCTGTGCCTCCATTCTGTTTCCAAGATTCTGGATCATCTTTACTATCATTACTCTGAATTCTTTTTTAGGTAGATTCCCTATTTCCTCTTCATTTATTTGGTCTTGTAGGTTTCTACCTCGCTCCTTCACCTGTGACATATTTTTTTGCCATCTCATTTTTTTTTTTTTTTTAATGAGTGGGATTGTGTTCCTGTCTTACTGGTTGTGGTTGTTTGGCCTGAGGCTTCCAACACTGGAGTTTGTAGGCTATTGGGTAGAGCTGGGTCTTGGTGCTGAGATGAGGAACTCTGTAAGACCTCACTCCAATGAATATTCCCTGGGGCCTGAGGTTCTCTGTTAGTCCAGTGGTTTGGACTCATAGCTCCCACCGCAGGAGCTTCGGCTTGACCCAGGGCCTGTGAACCAAGATCCTGCAAGCTGCGAGGGGTGGCAAAAAAAAAAAAAAAGACAGAATAACAAAGTAAAAAATAAAATTAGACCAGGAAACTAACAGATATGTTAGAAAGAATATAAAAATAAAAATATAATGAATCAACAACTGGAAGGTACATTAGTACCACAATAGTAAAAAAAGAGGAGGGGAAAAAAAAGCGGGGGGGAAGGCCTTGGCTGTGGAGGGCAGGGCCTAAGCAAGGGCAAGCTTTGGGCGGTGGGTGGGGCCAAAGCTCAGGACCCAAAGGGCTGGAAAAGGCCCTGGGGGCTCTGGGGGGTGGGGCTTAGGCTCAAGGAACAGAAGGGCCCCAGGTGTGCCCCCCACCTCTGGTTTCAGAGGGCAGGGCACCTCACCTGGGAGCCCAGAAGGCTTCCTGGGCTCAAATGGGTGGGCCAAAGGCCCTCCTCTCCTCTCTTGCTCCTCCAGTCTGGGAGGGCCCCTCCCACCTGCCTCTCCTGATCTCCTGTGCCTCCCTCCTATGCCACCAGGACCAATGTGGCTGGGGGAGGAAGGGGACTGGTCTGGGAGCTCAGCAGGCTCCCTGGGCCCGAGTGGGAGGGGCAATTGCTCTCTGTTCCTCTCCTGTTCCTACCAGAGGGCCCCTTCCACCTGCCTCTCCTGTTTTCCCCTCAGCCTCCGTCCTATGGCCCCCAGGACCCATGTGACCCAGAGAGGGGCCTTGTAGGGCAGGGGACTGGCCTGGGAGCTCAGCAGGCTCCCCAGGCAGAGTGGGCAGGGCAATCACCCTCTGCTCCTCTCCCACTCCTCTTGTATGGCCCCTCCCACCTGCCTCTCCTGATCTCCCCTGCCTCCCTCCTATGCCCCCAGGACCCATGTGGCCTGGACAGAGCTTTGGAGGGTGGGGTTACTGGCTTGGGAGATCAGCAGGCTCTCTGGCCCAAGTGGACCTGGCGATCGCCCTCCACTCCTCTCTTGCTCCTCCCAGAGAGTCCCTTCTGCTGCCTCTCCTAATCTCCCTGGACTCAGGGGCACTGATCTTGTGTGGCCTCCACTTCTCCTCCCCGCTCAGTCCCCCTACATCCTACCGTTCACTTTGGGTTTCCTCCCATCTCCTTGGGCATCACAGTTCCCCACCAGCGGCCGGCAGGTGCCCTAGTTGTGGGGAGACGCTAACTCAGCATCTTCCCACACCACTCTTGACTCCGCCTCCCCCATCTATTTCAGTCTTTTTATTGATTACGTAACACTGCTCATCTCCTACCATGCTATATAATTTACAAATTTATTATATTTGTTGTCTGTTTTATCCCTAGAACATAAGCTTCACTGGCTAAAAATTTGTTTACTGTTATATCTAAGAGCATAGGACAGCCCTAACATAGGAATCTGTTGAATGACTCAAGTTCAAAATAATGTAAACCCATAACTTGTTTTGCTACATTCTTATTAATGAACTATTTTTGTTTGTGCTCTTTGCTATTAAGAGAAATGTTTCAAGGATGTATTTACAGATATTTCTTCACTTGCTGAGAGAGTTATTTCTTAAATTCCTAGAAGGTGATCGCTATATAGATTATATGCTTTTTAAAATAGTTATTTCCAAATTGCTCTCTAAAACTGTTTAAGTTACATTCTTATCACAGGCTATGAGTAGGCCTTTTAGCTTTATTCTTCAAAATTTTCTGCTTTTCTAATTTTTATACCCAACATTTATTTTCTTAATCAGAAGAAAGCATGATTAAAAAGAAAATAAGCTTTAATTTTCTTTACCATCCTAGAAAAATATTTTAACATTCTAAAACTTGAAAATGGCAGATACCATTTGAACTATAGTACTCTTTTTTCATTCATTTACATTATTCCAGTATACAATTTTTAAAAATTGTTATTTCTATGTCTATCAATACTTTACTACCAAATAGGTAAATTACAACATGCCTACTGGAACACAGAAATTAGATAGAAAGGCTTAACTAATTTCCAAAGTTGGTGTTATCTTATAATTTGCACAGAGTAGCAGGAAATGCTTTTTACAATAAATAATTTTGGAGTAATGATGTCATTAATAAATAGACATACTTGCCTCTCATTTAACCCTTTTAGTAAAAGTTCAGGAAGAAAAGAACCGTATTAAAATTTTAAGAGTACACAAAATATATTTGTTTCCAGTTTTGTAATGTTTATAAGCAACCAATAAAAAAAGAGAGGTGGTAACTTTTTATTCAGCTTTAAACTTGACCCTGTTGCTCAGTAAGTGTGACTATGGCTTTGGTAAAGTCTTGTCCTTCTACAAAAATTACACTATTAACCTAGAGTCATGAAACTGGAGCTGCTTATTCAGACTTGCAGGCAAATTGTTCTGAACCATTCACATACATTTGCATATCACCTACTTGGAAATAGGGTACAGTTTATATCAGGATACAAACTTTCCCTGTGTGAAGGGAAAACAAACCAGTAACTAATGGGATCGGACTCTTTGTCATAGCTTCTGTCCTTTAACTGAACTCACTGATCCAGGGACAACATTCAGTGTCTCCTAAACAGTTCAGAAGCTAACAAAATTCATAACCACTGAATTTCTGATGTATATAATAGCAACTTGTAAGTAATCAAATAGAATAGGAATAGAAAAAGGTCCCACTTTAATCAACATTCAAGACTTTTTTTTATTTAAAAATTTTTTTAACATCTTTATTGGAATATAATTGCTTTACAATGGTGTGTTAGTTTCTGCTTTATAACAAGGTGAATCAGTTATACATATACATATATCCCCATATCTC
>NC_041214.2:61511891-61532268 GCF_002837175.3 Physeter macrocephalus
GCATTTACTGTTTGTAGATTTTTTGATGATGGTCATTCTGACCGGTGTGAGATGATATCTCATTGTAGTTTTGATTTGCATTTCTCTAATGATTAGTGATGTTGAGCATTCTTTCATGTGTTTGTTGGCAATCTGTATATCTTCTTTGGAGAAATGTCTGTTTAGGTCTTCTGCCCATTTTTGGATTGGGTTGTTTGTTTTTTTGATATTGAGCTGCATGAGCTGCTTGTAAATTTTGGAGATTAATCCTTTGTCAGTTGCTTCATTTGCAAATATTTTCTCCCATTCTGAGTGTTGCAAGACTACTTCTTAATGCCCTATGTGCTTGGCATAATTTTAGGCTTCTGTAAAGAAAGCAAGCCCTGCCCTCAAGGAATCTGCATTTTGCTTAGCAGCCGAGGAGATTGAGAGAAAGAGGTAAGCAAGAAAAGATGGCAATTTGAGTAGGCACTATTTCTAGAAGTGAATTTCATGATGCTTCATATCAGTGTTATTATAAGAAATTATAATGAGCCAGTACTCTTGTTAGAGCAAACACAATGAGATGATGATAGAGCAAGTAGAGCCCAAGTAGGTTTCCCAGACAAATTAAATTCTGACATCAGGGTCCAAGACCTAGGTCATCCTTTAGCATTCTGGTTTTTAACTTTCTCCTCAAATTAACATATTTACATTACATATTTACATTTACTCAGATTCTATCATTCATTTTTCATCTTTTCATGAAGAAAAAGTTACCTTTTCAACTTTCTAATGCTTCTTAACCTCAAGTATTTGCTTGGATAGGCTTCAAAAAGCCTATATGTTTCTTTTAAAAGGCTTTTGTGAAAGAACATTCTTTGAATGGTATTGTTTTAATCCTAAGAAAAAGCAGGGCAGTAATCAAGTCCCTTGTTGGTTAAAATCAATATCCTCCTTGTATTATTTAAAAGTATTTGCCAAAGAACTCAAAGGCATTAAACTCTTGGGAAATTTTTAGGTGAATTCTTAAAAGATGCACCCTTATTATTTATCCATGCTCTCTGTACATTATTGCCCAATCATTTTCCTTAATGTCTTTTACTATGTACCTTCCATTTCTTATTGCTTTATTGGAAAGGTACTATCACATTGTTGAACCTGGTAGACAGTCAGCCAAAGATTCACTAGTGTCTTAACTCAATACACATTGATTGAACACCTTCTGTGTGCAGAATAAAATGGTAGCTCCTGAGGTAAAAAAAAAGATGAATTAATCACAGACCTAAGGTTCACAACCAAGTGGCAGAGATGGTGACAAGACATATAATTCAGTGCCTGAGTAAGATGTTGAGAAAAAAAAGGAGGATGAGAGAGTGAAATATTTAGATACTGAAAGTTTCTTATTTACTATTAGTGTAGAATTTACATCATTACATGAGTTCCACTGCAAAAAAAAGAACTCTGAACTTTCTTTTTTTTTTTTTTTTTGGGGTATGCGGGCCTCTCACTGTTGTGGTCTCTCCCGTTGCGGAGCACAGGCTCCGGACGCGCAGGCTCATCGGCCATGGCTCACGGGCCCAGCTGCTCCCCGTTGCGGAGCACAGGCTCCGGACGCGCAGGCTCATCGGCCATGGCTCACGGGCCCAGCTGCTCCGCAGCATGTGGGACCTTCCCGGACCTGGGCACGAACCCGTGTGCCCTGCATCGGCAGGCGGACTCTCAACCACTGCGCCACCAGGGAAGCCCTGAACTTTCTTATTTAAACATTTACCACGTCTCTCATCATTCATTTGCTCTATATACTATTATTTATTGAGTGCCTCCTCTCATTTATTGAGTACAATGCTGCATAAGGATATATCAGAACACGGAGTGATGTAATATGTAAAAATAAAACATTAGGGCATTAAGGATTGCTATTTTCATAGAGAGTTTATACAGCTTGACCCAGAATTTTCTTCAGGATCAAAGCTCACTTTCACAGAAACTACATGTTATATTTTATTTAACATTTTTTTAATCTTAATATTTAAATAAAGTTAATATTCTTGTAATTTTCATTTCAAAAAGTCTTTGGATTAATGGGAGAAGCCAGGAGTTCTGGTAGTAAGCACAAAAAAGTCATCATAACACCTATGCACCTCAACATTTATCTGGCAAATTTTGCTAGAAATGACAACATCCAAAACAGAGTTCTAATCCTCCCAACTGGCAGCAGATACCAAATTATAAGTCCAATTCTCCTTACAGTTCACTAAATTTTCCTGGGTCTGGAAGAAGATAGCCAAAGGGCTGTAAATTAACATCCTTCACATTATTTTGATGATATGCAAAATCTTTAACAAATTTGACACTGTAAACTACTTAGCTCCTTTTAAAGGTGGCAAAATATATTCAGATATGAAAATACCCACCTAAAATTGCAGACACCAGTTATACTCACTTCAGTAATGGCCATGAGTTAATAATTAATTTGCATAAAATGACAAGTAAAAAACAATTGAGAAAATTGATTCTTTCTTATCAAAAAGAGAAGTATTGCTCACAGAAAAATGCTATGGGAAAAAATACTCAGTTTTATACCCAAATGATCAGGTGTGAGCAGTGAATAGAGAATTTGTAAAAGTGCAGGGACTCAAAAATCCCATATATTCATTTTCAGGAAGATACTGTAAGATGTGCTCTAGAAAAATGTGGCAGTAGAACAAGAAAGAGGCCGACTGGTGCCTAGAAAATAGAGCATCCAACACATGAAAGCTACAAAATGGAGTTCCACCAGGACAGTCATGCCTTAGGCTAGAAGGGAACCAAGACTAAAACAGTGAAGAGGGGTAAGGCCTCCAAACTACTGATTTCTCTGAACATCTGAAAAAATTGTAGTATGAGTATTTGAATTTTCTGACAGAGAATTTGAAAAGATATATTGAAAATCAAACAAAACAAAGGGGGAGGGCTTCCCTGGTGGCGCAGTGGTTGAGAATCCACCTGCCGATGCAGGGGACACGGGTTCGTGCCCCGGTCCGGGAAGATCCCACATGCCACGGAGCGGCTGGGCCCGTGAGCCATGGCCACTGAGCCTGTGCGTCCAGAGCCTGTGCTCCGCAACGGGAGAGGCCACAACAGTGAGAGGCCCGCCTACCACACACACACAAAAAAAACAAAAACAAAAACAAAAAACAAAGGGGGAGCAAGGCAATTATTGAGTCCAGGAAAAGCAAAAGGCTAAAAAAAAGTAAAATATAACAATAGTATACTACTTGGCTTATTAATAAACAGTATCTACATAGTAAATGCTGACCAATGATATAAGCAAATATTTTATAATGATATGGAGAAGATAGAGGAAGGGAAGAGAGGTGAATGTGAAAAAGAGAAATCCATAGTCAACAGGTAATATCTAGATGTGATAAAGAGTTATATACATATATAATTTATATATGGAGGAGAGGAAAATACCAGCCCAATCAACTAAGTTGTTGAAAGTGAATGTCTCTGGGTAATGGCATTGGAAAGGAAGAAAGATAGATGACTCATGTTTATTATAATCCTTTTATTTTTAAAAACTAGGTGTATAGAATTTTGATTAAAACTTTACATATTTTAATTAACTTGCAATAACCAAATACATTCTGCCTAATCTAAGTAGAGAAATAATTTGCTAAAGGATATTAGGGAACACGTAGGTTCATTACACAGGTTAGTGAAACAGGGTAGAGGTCAAGCACCCAGGAACACACAGAGATTTGGCCAATAAAGAAACTTCTATTGCCAAAAGCTGCATATCCCAACTAGCATTCCAGAAAAAATGGATTTTACATACTCTGGTTGCTTACTTTTGCATGTGTTCCAGAGTGTAGATGATAGACTCTAGATGCTATGCCCTTAGCCTGGGGCAAAGGAGACTAGAAATAGATTCTCCATTAGAGACACAAAACTCAAAGTTTGGGAAATTATCAAAATATAGAGAAGGTATTCAAAAGATACCAGACAGCCACAAATGAGAAATGTTTGCTACATCTAGATAAATCAATTCCTTTCCTAGAATGTGTGATTTTCGTCATTAATATCTGACCATTTTAATCTAAGCATCATTGAAAATTCTGAAAAAAAAATGCTAAGAAAATGTTATGATTCTGGATTGGCAACTTCTGTGAACTTATTATGTATCCTTGTAGACAAGAGATATCTGAGCACAACATGTACAAAGAATGTGAGTATAGATTTTGGGCCTGATTATAAGAAAGCAAGTTTGAACAGGCAGCTGAGTAGGAGTAAGAAACATTTGATTATATGGAAAGGTGTAGAAAATCAGATAAAAAACTTGGTATCTTGGGGAATAGTTACAAATTCTGTCATAAGAACGAGGGTCTTCTGTTTTCTCCTCTGCATACTACACACTAAAGATTCTTTTTACTTTAGTTGGAGATTGAGCATCTTAAGTATAAGTTTTGGTGATTGTATTTTTATTTAGCTAAAATTATCATAAAGTACTTCATTTATTAGCAGCAATTATGTGATAGTCAACTATGTTAAGAAGTAAACATATTTGTCTCCAGTGTAATTATGCACAATTAGAGACAGTGACAACATAAATAACAGTAGAGATAATATAATAATATTGTAATAACATAAAATAAAAATCCAGATTTTGTTTACTAATTTGAGTCAAAAAATGCCAAAAAGTTAGGCTAGCCCAACAATCCAAAATTAGATATATAAAACAACTCCCAGAAATAGTAACACTCTAAAATTCTTCAGACACATCAGACCTTCAAAATAGAATTGCAGAATGTAGATACTATGCCAGCAGTTATGCTCTGCCTCTAGAAAGATTACAATAGTCATTGATTTTCAAATGCACATTGTGGAAGTAAATTTAGAGTTGCTCTGGAATATGACACCTTTATTTTATAGATTATAAAACCAAAAATCTTAGAATTGGAAAAATTCATACCTTCATTTTATATAAGTGAAAAGAAAAGCTCGAAAGTAATAGCAGTCACATATGTATGGAAGAAAACATTTTAGAACCCAGATTTCTTGATATCAAGTTAATATGGAACCAGGATATCATTTCAGACATTGTACGCATTCTTAACTACTACATTATACTGCCTCTTGACAAAGAAAAAATATACATGGTTATTAAAGATAAAAAGGCTAATTTCAGTTACCATAAAAGATATGTAAATTAAAATAAGAGGAAATCACAGTTCACAGTTACAAAGTCACTGTGAACACTGAATAAATGTATATTGAGCCATTGCTCCTGGGGGAAATAGAGGATCAGGTTCCTGCAAGCTTTTGGTCACAACATTTTCTTCAACTGATAAATACATAACTTTATTTAATCATATGCAGTGTTTCTTTATAATAAAACACTAGCTGAGAACATTATCCTGACGCTGGGTAACATGACCATAAATTTCTTTGACCTTCAACCTCACAACAATGCTGTCTACTATGCTTCTTTTAATCAGTCATCATCTCATGAATGCACAAATTTAGCTGCTTTTCCATCTTTCCCACAGCTTCTCATGAACTGTAGATGTTACTTTTGCATTTTCCAGAGCAGCCTCACATACAGATCAGTGAATTTCCTCTCTGTTTCTCTGGATATGTAGTACTGTTGATTCATTAACATTGAACTCACAGCCAACAGCACTATAACTCAAGCCTGGATGAAGCTTATCTAGCATGTGTATTTTCTCCGGACGGCACATCCCAGCTTTCTTACACATGGGAACTGTAAACAGCATTTCAGCATACAGTAGGGGACCATTTAAACAGCAAAATTACCAAACAAAAGCACAAAAATGTGAAAATTGTGGCACTAAATTGACTGTGAAAAAGACATTTGTTTACAGTATGAAAGTTGAAACAAGAAAGCAGAGGATGGCCTTGTTTGACCATATGTGACTCAAAATTTTCACCACTCTGCACATGTCCACAAGCAACCAGGAAAGTGCCCTGAGTATTGACTTTAGAATTGCAAATAAACTTTAAAGAGTAAGCAAATTCACAAATACAGAATTCAAGAATAATTAGGACTGACTGTATATTGACAAGAATTTCAAAAGATCGATAAGACTAGTGTTGGCAAGGATGGGGGCAGTGGACATACTCCAGTGCTGGAGTTTGCCTTCTGAAATAGGACAGAATTTTCCGAGGCCAACTGGGAAATATGAATCAGAAATTTAAAAACTGTTCACATACTGTGATAATTTTATGTGGTAGCCAGATTGGTGGCCTGGATGGAACAAAAAGGCTGAACCTTCCCTTAGTAAGAGAGAATTCCTCCTACCTGACGGCCTTTGAACTTGGACGACAGTTTTTTCCTGCCTTCGGACTCGAATTAAAACATTGACTCTTCTTGGGTCTTGAGCCTGCCGGCATTCTGACTGGAAACACAAACTTGACTCTCTTGGGTTTTCTACTTGCAGAATCAACCTGCAGATTTTGAGAATTCTGAGGCTTCATAATCTTGTGAGCTGATTTTTCATAATAAGTCTCTTTCTACATATAAATCCTATTGGTTCTGTTTCTCTGGAGAACTCTAACACATATGCTTTGTTCTTGGAGTTGTACTTCTAGGACTATATCTTGAGAAATTAATCATACAGTAGATAGATAGACTGATAGATTGATAGATATATATATATCTTTTACATAATAAGGTTTATGGAAATATTATTATAATAGCAACGAGTTAGAGAGAACCTAAACATCCACAAAAAAGGTTTTTGTATGTCATACTATGCTGCGATATAAAAAATTATGATATTGGTATATTTATTTACATAGGCCTTTATAAAGTATTATGCTAAAAAATGATTACTAGCTACCATACACAGTATAATTACATTTTTAAAATATATGTGAACATATACGCATAGAAAGAAGTCTTAACAGAAGTGGTTACCTTGAGTGGTAGGAATCTGGGTAAATTCTACTTTTATTACCTACTACATATTTATATTTTCTTTTTTACTATAATGAACATATATTAGTGTGTTGCTCAAAAAGAAAAGAAGCCCATGATGGACAAAAGACTATGTGACGTGGTAGAAAGAACTCTAGGTTTTATGTCAGGTGACCTGGGTTCTAAACCCAGATCTTCACTAACTTGAGACAGTAGCTTAACTACCCTGGTCCTCCTTTTCTCATCTATAATATCATAGAACTGAACTAGGTGATCTCTAAGGCCCCTTCCAGTACCACACTCAGTCTTCCTCAGGCCCATGTTTCTTTGGATTCTTTGGTGAAGGTTCTACGTGTTGGTACCCTTATGATTTCAACTCAGGTATATGAGAACACAAAAAGAACAACTTCTGCACAGTGGCTGTTGGGACATTACCAACCTGTAACCCTATCTGAACCCTAATTTGGCTCGATCCTGGGCTTGTGGTAGCAAAATGGAGGGATATAGATCAGACATGACTTTGCATTATTTGGTGGCATTGTCCAAGTATCCTAGAAAGAGAGGGACAGTATATAGCAGAAAGAACATGGATGTTGGTGTTTGAATTCCCACTCAAGCACTTACTAATTCTGAGGAGGATTTTCCTCACCAGTTAAAAAGAGACCGTTCTTTGTACTTCAAGAGTTCTTACAAATTCTCAATTCACTAAAGTAGCAAAAGTGCAGAGTACAAAATAGGCAGACACTCGAAAAAAAATAAGTAATTGTTTCCTTTCCATCTTCCTTTCACAGATGACACATTCTAGAATCAGGCTGATTCCAGGGGAAATGGGAAAAGGGAAGTAAGTTTTCTTCATAACTGTCCTAGGAGCTAGAGGTAATCTTGTTGTTCTACCTAATGATTATATTAGACAGTTGGTAAATTATAGCTTACAATGAATTTTTTATCATAGCAGTAAAAAAAAAAAAAAAAAAGCAAGTTAAGCAATAATAGACAGGAAACAAGGATTTAATTTTGGGATCCAATTTGGAACACAAGTAAGTGATATAGGAGCCTAATATTTCATTCATCTAATAAAATATCTCCAGGCTTGGTAGTGATTAAATGCAGAGTCATTTCCTGGCCCCTGTAGTAGATAATAGCTCTGACACTGTGTCCTTTAACAAAGCACCAGAGGAACAGCTCAATATACTCCAAGAGGAACAAATCACACCTTGTCCAACCTACACGGGTCCTGGATTCTGCCCACAAAAGCACTGACATAATCTGATCTTATTTTACTCAAGAATTCTCATGGGATCTTAGGATAAGAGGTTATTGTTTTATCCTGAAAACTATTTATATTCTTTAGAAAGGGAGTTATGCAAACTCATGTTGATGCATAACTGGGAACAAATTCTGAGGCCTCTTAGGAACTCAATGAATCTTAGTTTCTCACAGAGAGGAAACCACTTGATTATCCAAAGAGATGATCTAAATGTTCTGTTCCCTGATCCCACTCTGATTTGTGACTACCTCCTAATACCCTAAAGCTGCAGTTTCTTAACTGTGTGCCATTTCAAGGTGGCAGAAGATTTATAGGGGAGTTGTGGAATTTTTATATTTTTAATGGAAACACAGTGATACTGAGCGTCTGTAAGACAGCCCGTGAATGACAAGCTTGAAGTAATTTTCAGACCACACAACATTCCTTTGGATGACATCATCTTTTAGAAGCTGGGGTTCTGTAGCCAAGTACTGCAGAAAAATTAATGAGGAACAGGAAGTGAGGATAGTGGGATCCAGTCTGACTCCAAGGTTTGAGAAGTTGTGCAGTACCCAACAGATGCACACATCCCATTAGGAGGTAATTGTGGTCATTCAAGAATAATATAAAAGAATTTTTTCTTTCAATTTATGTGTATTACTTTTTCATGTGGCTACTAAATTGCTAGGACATAAATACTTATGAAGTTGTTTGGATCTAACTACTTACACATTGAACTCTCAGGTACTTATTTTGGCCTAAGGATGCTGTGGAAAAAAAGAAATACTGAGACACTAAGGGCCCCATGAATAGAGAAAGTTTGGTAGCCTCTGCCCTGCAGCCCTCTTCCATCTTGTCAATATGGCTCAGGTCAATATTTTATATTCAAAGCCATATCTATCACAATACGCTGCCCGAGGAGGTGGGTGTTCCCTTTCATCGAAGTAGAGAAAGTTAAAATAAATTTTAGGTCATTAAGATCTTGTCAGCCTACTGAGAATGCCTGCTATAGTTTGTGTTAAATATTTATCACCTGAGGACAGCCATCTGTTCTTTCCAATTCTCATTTGGCCTCCGTCTCCTCTCTTCCTGTCAAAAGTATTAGATGCTTGATGGTTTGATTTCCAAAATCAGGATGCTTTGGGGTTGCCTATTGTATGTGTTTATTTATAGCAATATTTATTCTGTCTGACCTGCTTTCTGCATTTCTCAAAACAAAACATCCACATCTCATAAATGTACTATTAAATTTCTAATCATGTTGCAAGCTACAAGCACTCTAAAATAATTATTTCTCCTTTCTGCTTAAACTGGAAAGCTGGAAAATAAATATTCAGACTTTATCAGTCACACATGTTAGTAATAAGGCACAGAAACTCCAAGTTATAATTGCATATTAGGAATCTGGAACTTTTCTCTCTATTTTCTCAATATTCATTCTCTCTGGGAGAATCCCTCTGACCTTACTGTTACCACAGGATAATATCTCTGAAGATGGCTCCCAAATCTCTCTCTCTCTTATCCTGTCTTCTGAATTGCAGCCACACATTCTCAATTGCCTAGATATGCCACAGCCCCACACCAACTTTCCTCTCATACTGCTCTTCTTTCCTCCTTCCTTTGCAACAAACTCAGGCTCAAAATTTTGGTTACCTTTTCCTCCTTATTTCTCCTTCCCAATGACCAAAGGATTTCAAGTCTTAGCAATCTATCTCTTCATCCGTCCTCTACTCCCACGGCAACTTCCCTGGTTTAGGCTTTTATTTCTTCTTACGCCAGTTCATTCTCTACAAAGCAGCTAGATCGTTTGCTAGATTCAAATCGGCCCGTGTCGATTTTCCCCTGGCTTTATTGAGATACAGTTGAAATAAAACAGTAGGTAATTTTAAGATGTACAATATAACGATTTCGATATATGTATTTATTGCAAAACGACTACCACAATAAGGTTAATCCACACATATGTCACCTCACATAGTTACAATTTGATGTGTGTGTGTGTGTGTGTGTGTGTGTGTGGTGAGAATTTTTTAAATCTATTGTCTGAGCAATTTTCAATACAGTATTGCTAACTATAGTCACTATGCTATACATTACATCTCCAGGACTTAAGTCATCTTATAACTGGAAGTTTGTACCCTTTGACCTTCACCCATTTCCCCCACCCCTTACCCCCTTGCAACCACCAATCTGTTCTTTGTTTCTAGGAGTTCAGTTTTCTTAGATTCCACATATAAGTGATACCATAAAGTATTTATCTTCCTCTGTATGACATTTCATTTATCACAGTGCCCTTGGACTTCATCCATGTTGTCACAAATGGCAGGATTTCCTTTTTATGGCTGAAAATACTCTACTGTTTATATATACCACATTTTCTTCATTCATTCATTGTCAATGGACCCATAAGTTGTTTCCATGTCTTGGCTATTGTAAATAATGGTGTCATGTCACGTTTATATTTTAGATTTTCTTGCCTTGATCTTGCATGATTTGACCCCTGCTTATCTCACATGTTTCATCTCAAACCTCTTATCATCGCCACTAATAACAGCTCTGGCCTTTTTCCAGCTGCTCAAATATTCATCCTCCCAAACTCAAGAGTCCATGTAATGATACTCCCTCTACCTAAAAAATTCCTACTTTGTTCTCCCTCACCTTTTCTTTGTGGGATAGTGTTAGATTTAAACTGACCTTTGCTTAAATTCTATCCTCTTCTATAGGAGTTATGGATGCAAGGCAATGTAAATCAGCTCCCATTCACCCACCATTGCCCCACTCCACCTCCAAGAAAGAAAAAGTGCTCTGTTTAAGTTTTGCTCCAGCTGAGTTCAAATTTGGAGGCCACCACAGCTTAAATATAAAGCTCTTGTGGTATAATGACCCGAGTTAGCCACAACAACGACAAACCCAAGTGTAGGTTGATTGTAAGAAAAGAAATCTTAAAAGTACTTAAAGAAAACATGAACAAAATCTTTTACTAAGCTTTTAACGGGAAGATCTGCCTTACCATGCTTTGTAACTTAGCAACCAAAGAAGAAAATAATGACACATTGTCTTAGCGAAATATTTGCTTTGAATATATTCTGCAGTATATATTAAACTATCTCCTTATTTATTCATTCATCACCTTATACTACTGAATCTCTACTGTGTTCTAGGCCTTGTGCTGGCTCCAGAGTCAGTTCATTTTGAGGCAAGGGAGCTGGCCCTCTGTATTCTAGTATCAGTCAGTGTGATTGGCTATGGGTTGCCCCAGGGATGGAAGGCTCAGGTGTAACCTCCCAGACAAGATGCTCTTATATCTCAAAGGTCAGTATTTGGAGAAGGTTGCAGTTTTGAGTGCTTAGCGATCCAAACTCACAACAGCTGTAGGATGAACACACCAGCCTTGCAAAGGTACATGGGACACTAACAGCTTTCACTACAAGGTGTAAATTAAAAAGCTGAAATCTTGGAAGCCCCGAAATGGTACACTTCTGGGGTAGGCATGGGTGTGATTAACATAAGCATTACTGCAGGAGTAAGCAAGGATATATTATCTTGTGCAGAACTAGTTTTAGCTCATTTTAACACAGTGTGGCAGCAACAGAAGAGATGGCATCCCCAAACTTGGGTGAACTGTTTCTATGGTCGTCTCTCCTTGAGACATTTGGAAGCAAATCTGAGTTCCTTAGGTTGGGTAAGCTCCTGGGGTTCTTGATTCATTGGGAAACAAAGACGGATAATAAACTTTTTGAAAACCTATTACATGAGGGTTCAGATGATTTCATTTAAAAAAAGAGAAAGGGCATGAACATACTTGTACTCTTAAGCTAGAGAAGAGTGCTTACAAAATGTGGGTTGCAGAGGAGTTAGTTATGGGCAGGCTGCAGGAGACCCCCTCTAAATTTCTGTTTTTCCCTTCCATGTGGGGTAAGAATTAAAAACCTCGGGAAGGAGAAATAGTATCAAGTACCAGGAAGTGTCAATCTTCAGGCCTAGAAATAGGATAGGAAATGCACATGAAAGGGCTCACTGAGATAATTCTCTCCATTTCAGCCAGGATTGTTTACATGCCAAACAAAAACTAATGAATATTTATGTAATTTAGTAAAGATGACGTTAAATATTTCAAAACTAGAAATCTCAGAACCTCTTCAAAATTCTCAGATTTACCTTTTTTTTTTAGCACTAATAGTAATATTTGAAGTTTAGTGAAAAAATACATAATTTCTCTTAGGTTCATTATTCTTGTTCTTGCTGTTACAAAGCCTTGCTTTTGATGTTTAAAACATGTGGTTACTAGATAACAAATAGCATGAACACTTAGATTTTAAATTTTACTTATTTCTAAATAGATAATAAATTCACGTTGTTTTATGTCAACTGTATCTCAATAAAGCCAGTTCAAAGTTCAGAAGGTGCAACATGGTAAAGAGTGAAAGGCAGGGTTGTGCCGGAGATGGCTCACGCTGGATCACAGGGCTGCTGTTAAGTATCTCCTCCCAACTCTCCATGTATGGACATCACATTAATGTATTGGAGTGGATGCAGTGGGAGTATTTACACTACAGAAATTGGCAAACACTATAAATCTAATCCCCCAACCCCACCTACTTGTTGAACATTCACCAGAACACCAAGGTAAAATATCTCCCCCCTCCTCAATTTTCTACCCAGCCTCCTAATTTTGCTCCCCACATACAACTAATATTATTTGGGATTATTGGGATGTCTTCCCAAACATGATTTGGGCACACCAACAATATATTACATGTAATAAATATATACACTTACTTATTTCTCCTTTTGTAACACAAACAGTAACATTTCCTACATGCTGTTCTACCCCTTGATTTTTCACTTAACAAAGCACATTGGAATCATATTGTAGTGGTGCATACAGTGTTTCCACTCTTTTTTTATGCTAGCAAGGTAATCCACTCTATGGGTGTACCATAATTTTTATTTAACCCAACTTATTGCATCTATAGGCATGTGTATTTTAAATTTTGATAGAGAATGCCAAATAATTTTCCACAAATGTTCCAATTTGCACTCGCCTCAGTGGTGTCTGAAGTATACATTTATAATTAAAATGCATAGCTATCCTGTCATATAGTCATATAAAGGTGCTGTTCTGTGTTAGAGAGAAATACTGTTTTCTGTTATTCCTCAATAATTACAGGATAGATACAGATTGCTGTTGTTTGAGTAAGTAAAAAGCCTTCTTTGACTAAAAATCTCTTCTGCAACTTCTTTATTCTCACTGGTAGGGCTTTGTGCAAAATGGCTTCACTAAAGCCCTTAGGAAAAATATTTATAAGATTCGACACAAGAGAAGTCTTTTTTGAATTCACTTCTCCACATACTTTTTCTATCTCGTTATTGCCACACACACAAAAAAGTATGAAATGATGTAGAGAATTTAAGTTAGGCAGGGATTTATCAGAAGGAGCAGGAACACACATTTAAAATGCTCATCTTTAAAGTAAAAGAAGGAACAAGTTTTTAAAAATGACTTTACTGTACATCTGACAAAAGAATCAATATCTGGCTTTTGCAGGAGCAATCCCATAATGAAAATAAAATCACTCACCCTTGTAGCTTTAAACAACAAGCTTCTATGCCTAGGGAGAAAAGGGCATTTTCTAGAGAAGCTTTAAAAAATAATAAGTGGAAATTACTCATGTTCCATTCTTTTAAAAGTCTCGTTTCTTGAAAATGAAGTAATTAATGTGCCATTCCTAATGTCCAAGATCTTAAATAATTCTTCACAAAGTTTACTAAACAGTCAAGACTGGAGCCAGGAAAATTAAGAGAGAGAGAGAGAGAGAGAGAGAAAGTGGGAGAAAGACTGCACTTCATAAAGTATTATTTAACTTGAAGACCTCAAGCGGGCAAAATGCCAATGGAGTTGTTAGAATAAGCTTTTCAAAAGCTACAGACAGGTAACCAAAGAAAAGATACGCAATATTTTCTTAAAATGAAATAAGGTGAAATACAAAGAGGGAGAAGTCAACATTTCACAACCACCAGTAACCTTTAGCTTGTGTCATCTAAGCCTCTGATTCCACCATACTAGGTGCTTTGAAAATCTGCAGTAGCTATTAAAATGAAAAAGTAGACAACGATGCTCATAGCATTAGCTAATATAAGCTGCTGCGTTTCTTGCATCTAAAGCCACTTGCATAGATGCTTAAACGAAACGCTCTCTGTTCTCACGATCATGTTTTTGTTGCACTGACTCTGGAAACCTATGGTCCAGCCCTCAGGACAAAGGTTCCCTTTACACCTGTATCGCACAGGATTCCTTTTACTGCAGCGTGTGTCCATTTCTGGCCTTCTATGTATAAACATGTATTTATAAAAGTTTATTTGGAGCATCTGAGCCACCAAAAGAAGTTCAGAAGCAGCAAGTTGAAAATGCACATATGAGGCTCAGATACTGTTCACGGAACTCTTCAACATAAAGGTCATGGTTAAAATATGTGGTGAGGCAGGATGAGGGGAGGAGAATAATGAAATAAAAATTACAAGGGAGAGGGAGCCAATGAACAAACCAGGAGAGACCAAGGGGAATTTGCTACATTGGAAAGCAGCCGGCAGAGGCTGCCTAGCAGGGGGTCGTCTGTGGAGGCTGAGCTAGTCCTCAACCCTCTCTCTGCTTCAGTTCCCCCATCTGTAAATGCGGGGGGGCTGTCTAGATCTGATACCCTATGCTCTCTGATTCTATACTTGTGTGGGTGTGTGAAAGGGAGGAGGATGGAGCTGAAAGGCATGCCTAGGAATACTAGTTTCCTCCTTCCCCTCTGACATGAGCTGAGGCATAAATGGTGCTGTTCCCCAAGCATTCGTCCCCATGTCCTAGCCCTCTTGCACTGAGGTGGAGCCATTGGCCTACATCCGGCCAATGAACTGTGAACAACTCCTGTGTTTTTTACAGGCTGAAGCATAGAAGAGCCCAGGGATGGCCTTCCTGTTGTCTCCCTCCCAGAACGAATGCCATAGCCGAGGTCCCTGAATGAGGAAGTTGGGGCAGAGGTCTCTACCGACCTATATGAGATATGCAGTATGAATGAGAATAAATCGTTGCTATGGTTGTTGCATATATATCAGGCATACCTCATTTTATTGTGCTTCACTTTATTGCATTTTTTATGAACTGAAGGTTGTAGCAACACTGCATCGAGCAAGTCTATCAGTGCCATTTCTCTGACATCTTTTGCCCACTTAGTGTCTGTGCCATATTTTGCTAATTCCTGCAATACTTTGAGCTTTTTCATTATTATTATGTGTGTTATGCTGATATGTGATCAATGATCACTGATGTTGCTACTATGACTAGACGAAGGCTCAGATAATGGTTAGCATTTTTCAGCAATAAATTATTTTTTAATTAAAGCATGTACATTTTTTTAGACATAATGCTATTGCACACTTAATAGAGTACAGTATGATGTAAACATAACTTTTATATGCATTTGGGAAACCACAACATTTGTGTGACTTGCTTTATTGATATTCATTTTATTTCAGTGGCCTGGAACCAAACATGCAATATCTCAGAGGTATGCCTGTGTATGTGTATATATGCATATATATGTGTGTATATGTATATATATATATGTATGTATTTATATGTGTATATATATATGCATATATATGTATATAGGAAGACATCTTATCTTACCTGATAAGACAGCAGAACTGTAAACAATGGATAAAAGAAGTGTTTGAACATATGTGAATGAAGAGAAAGGAAACAGAAAATAAGCTAAGTTACATGGTAAATGAGGAAATGACTTGTAGAAAGAGACTATGAACAGAATATTCTAGAAAATTGGTCAGACCTGGTGGGAACCACCGTTCTGTATGCTATCAAGGGACCCCCAGGGTGGACCCCTGTAAATCCACCTTGGCAGAAAATCCACAAAAAATAAATAAGTCTGAGTTTAGTGGGGGAGGAGAACATTAAGAACATTAAATGGTTAATCATCTTGTGTTTCATGTGTTGGTTCAGAATTCAAATGTCTTTTTTTTTTTTTTTAACGTTCATTCTTTCACTCATTTCCAGCTGAAGCACAGTAACCACGATATCGGCATTCAGGGGAACGATTGCACCTCAGGGGAACCTGTTCAAAATGAAAACTCAGAAATGGGGTAGTGAGAACATGTCTTCAGAGACCTCATCTAAAAGTGCTAAATATAAGAGGACAAGGCTAGCTTTTGGAGAAAGAATCACTAAAAAAATAGTGTTACTTCAAAAGAGGTGTTGCTTCCACACTGTGAGCAGTCATTTTCTCTGCCTAGGAGGAAGTTGGAAACGCAGATCTGAGGCGTAGATACAGATAGATCTGGAACTCTTTAACAACGAAGGTCACAGTGGGACAGACGCTCTTGTTTATGCAACACCCATTCTGATACCTATCTTGCTTGTCTTGTTCTATAGACCAGGCACTCTCTGGCTAGCACTCCACATGTGGCCTGGTTCCAACAGCAATGAGAAGCAGCTGCCAGTCACAGGAAGAAGTCGTTTTACTACAGGCAGGCATGGTGGAGAGGTCCCTGGTCTTCTAGGATAGCTGCAGCTGAGTTTCTGGCATCCCTTCCTCTGCATCCTGTAGTATGAGTGATAAGAATGGTGACTATGGCTGCTATTGGTCTTTTCTGCTGGATTTGTTGCTGCTGATTTTACATCTCAGCCTAGTTCCCAGGAATTCTGGCGCTCCTGTGAATTTCCCAAGACTGTTTTATGAGTCTCTTTATGTTTAAATTAGTTGGAGTAGATCCTAGTCTGCAGCTAGGAATACATTACCTAAGGAAATAGTGAAATGAGAGATCCAAGGTAAAGACATTGGGCAAATTGCTAAAGCAATATCTGAGAGGAGGAGGTGAAGGAGAAAAGTCTAGAGTGCTTGTCCTATCCCCAGGTGAGACTCAAGTTTATACCCTATTCTGTCATTAGAGAGAGGATGGGTGTCTGGTCCTAGTTGGTCTCTGGCTGGCTATCTCATCCTCTATGTCCCCTGTCCCACTCGCTTGGCCCAGGAGAAGACAGTCTACAAGGCTGTAGACTTGTCAGGTGCTGTCAGCTACCCTTCTTCACTTGTTACTGATAATGGCAGACTGGCCATCACTGCTGATTACAAGATCTCTGCTCTCTGCAGCTCCCTGGTCCCAGATCCACTCCTCTACTTTTTCCCTGCTCCTCTGAGCATTTCTGAGCCTTATGTGGGTCCCAGAAATTCTCAGGGGCTTCTTCCATGCCTCGTTTGTGTGAGGGGTACCCCCGTCAAAGCTGCTCTCAGACCCAGAGCCCTGGAAACTCTGTCCAGCTACTGCCAGCATGCCATGTGCAATCCAGAGCCATGGGAACAGGGAACTCTCTGGAGGCTCGTCACTTCCCCAGGAAATGGTCAGGCAGTGAGCACCAGACTGGACATTCTGTTTGAATGATAATTCCATTGTCCCCACCCCTCCTCTTTCCTGAATTTCAAAACAAGTTGGAGAAGCCAAAAACTGATGCTTGATGTACACTTTAAGAAGTCTCGGGGGCAGAGTCAAGATGGCATACTAAGAGGATGCGGAATTCACGTCTCCTCACAACTAGGGCACCTACCAGTCACCGGTGGGGACAGGAGGAACCCCCAGCGACTGGGTAGGACGTGGGGCGTGTAGGGAGTGAAGAGGGAGGAGAAGTGGAGGCGGGACGGGACTGGCGCCCGTGAGGGGTGGCTGGGGGAGGAGAAGGGATCCCACACCTGAAGAGGGAAATTGGGGAACCACTGGGAGGGCAGAGGATCAAAACGGAGCATGGCCAGGTTTCCCCTGCCCACTTGGGCCCCCAGGAACCTGCTGAGATCCCGGGCCTGATGCTCTACCCACCGAGGCCCCCTCCAGCCACGTGGGTCCTGAGGGGGTGGGAGGGAGGGAGAGAAGGGGGAGCAAAAGTAAAGGCTGGACCTACAGGGACCGGTACCCCTGAGGAGTGGCTGGGGGAGGGGAGGAGTTCCTACACCCAGCGGGACCCACCCACGGTTAGGGATCCAGCAGCGACGGGGAGACCCTGGGGGAGACAGTGGGGGAGGGGCGGGAAGGAACGGAAGGGAAAGGGGCCAGTGCTTTCCCTGTCCACTTAGGCACCAGGAAGCCTGTTGGGCTCCTGGGCCTAATCCTCTGCCCTCGGAGCCTACCTCCTGCAGTGCAGAGCCCAAGCCCCGCCCCACACCCCCACCCAGGGCCCCACCTCTACCCTCGGAGAACCCCTCTGAGACCCCCTCCAACGTGCTAGGCCTAAACCCCACCCACACGCCCTCACTCAGGGCCCTACCTCCAAACTCCAGAACCCCACACTCCAGAGGCCCTCCTTTCCATGCACTGCCTCTCCCTTCTCCAGGTCCTAAGCAGAGGCCCCACCCCCATGGCCTTTTCCAGCTACCTGGGTCCTGAGCCTAGACCCCGCCCCACACGCAAACGTCACCGCCCCCACCTGCCTAGGTCCCACCCCACCCTAAACCCCACCCCTGCCTAAGTTCCACCCCTGCCTAAACTCCGCTCCCAGAGCCAAGGCTTTTTTTTTTTCCTTTCTTCCTCTTTTAGATTGGTGTTCTCTTTTACCTTGTTGATTCATTGCTGTTGATTCTTTTATAGCTTTATTTTTTCTAGTAAATCTTTTATTTTTCTAATTTTATTTTATTCTTTATACTTAGTTATTGTTCTCTCCCTTTGGCTTGTTTCCCCCCTTTTCCTTTTTTTTTTCTTTTTCTGTTGTGTTTTTGTTTTTAATTTTTATTTATTTATTTATTTATGGCTGTGTTGGGTCTTCGTTTCTGTGCGAGGGCTTTCTCTAGTTGTGGCAAGCAGGGGCCACTCTTCATCACAGTGCGCGGGCCTCTCACTATCGCGGTCTCTCTTGTTGCGGAGCACAGGCTCCAGACGCGCAGGCTCAGTAACTGTGGCTCACGGGCCCAGCTGCTCCGTGGCATGGGATCTTCCCAGACCAGGGCTCGAACCTGTGTCCCCTGCATTGGCAGGCGGATTCTCAACCACTGCGCCACCAGGGAAGCCTCTGTTGTGGTTTTATTTTACCTTGTTGCAGTTATTTCAATTGTAGTTTTACTTTTTCCTAATATATTTTTTATCTTTCTAATTTTATTTTTTAATTCTTTGATATTGTACTGCTCCTTTTCTTCTTTCCTTCTTTCTATTTTTTTTTTTTTTTTTTTTTTACCATGCCATGAAGCTTGTGGGATCGTGGTTCCCAGGCCGGAGGTCAGGACCAAACTCCTGTGGTGCGAGCTCTGAGTCCAAACCACTGGACTAACAGAGGACCTCAGGCCACAGGGAATATTAATAGGAGTGAGGCCTGCCAGAGGTCCTCATCTCAGTACCAAGATCTGGCTCTATCCAACTGCCTGCAAACTCCAGTGCTGGACATCCCAGGCCAAACAACCAGTAAGACAGGAATACAGAACCAGCCATCAAAAAAAAAAAAAAGAAAGAAACAAATGACAAAAAAATGTGTTACAGATGAAGGAGCAAGGTAAAAACCTACAAGACCAAATAACTAAAGACAAAATAGGCAACCTACCTGAAAAAGAATTCAGAGTAATGATAGTAAAGATGATCCAGAATCTCAGAAACAGAATGGAGAAAATATAAGAAACATTTAACAAGGATCTAGAAGAATTACAAACAACCAGTAAGACAGGAATACAGAACCAGCCATCAAAAAAAAAAAAAAAAGAAAGAAACAAACGACAAAAACCCGTGAGCCATGGCTGCTGAGCCTGCGTGTCCGGAGTCTGTGCTCTGCAATGGGAGAGGCCACAGCAGTAAGAGGCCCACGTACCGCAAAAAAACCCCCAAAAAACTCTAGAAGGAATCAATAGCAGAATAACTGATGCAGAAGAATGGATAAGTGAGCTGGAAGACAAAATGGTGGAAATAACTGCCAGGGAGCAGAATAAAGAAAAAAGAATGAAAAGAATTGGGGACAGTCTCAGAGACCTCTGGGACAACATTAAACACACCAACATTCAAAATATAGGGGTTCCAGAAGAAGAAGAGGAAAAGAAAGGGTCTGAGAAAATATTTGAAGATATTAGAGTCGAAAAGTTCCTTAACAGGGGAAAGGAAATAGTCAATCAAGTCCAGGAAGCACAGAGAGTCCCATAGAGGATAAATCCAAGGAGAAACACGCCAAGACACATATTAATCAAACTATCAAAAATTAAATACAAAGAAAAAATATTAAAAGCAGC
>NC_041214.2:61532529-61533444 GCF_002837175.3 Physeter macrocephalus
AATAGGAACATATATATCGATAATTACCTTAAATGTAAATGGATTAATGCTCCAACCAAAAGACATAGACTGGCTGAATGGATACAAAAACAAAGCCCATACATATGCTGTGTACAAGAGACCCACTTCAGACCTAGGGACACATACAAACTGAAAGTGAGTGGATGGAAAAAGATATTCCATGCAAATGGAAATCAAAACAAAGCTGGAGTAGCAATTCTCATATCAGATAAATTAGACTTTAAAATAAAGACGACTACAAGAGACAAAGAAGGACACTACATAATGATCAAAGGATCAATCCAAGAAGAAGATATAACAATTGTACATCTTTATGCACCCAACATAGGAGCACCTCAATATATAAGGCAAATACTAGCAGCCATAAAAGGGGAAATTGATAGTAACACAATAATAGTAGGGGACTTTAACACCCCATTTCACCAATGGACAGACCATCCAAAATGAAAATAAATAAGGAAATATAAGTTTTAAATGGCACATTAAACAAGATGGACTTAAGTGATATTTATAGGACATTCCATCCAAACACAACAGAATACACTTTCTTCTCAAGTGCTCATGGAACATTATCCAGGATAGACCATATCTTGGGTCACAAATCAAGTCTTGGTAAATTTAAGAAAACTGAAATTGAATCAAGTATCATTTCTACCCACAATGCTATGAGACTAGAAATCAATTACAGGAAAAAATCTGTAAAAAATACAAACACATGGAGGCTAAACAATATGCTACTAAATAACCAAGAGATCACTGAAGAAATCAAAGAGGAAATCAAAAATTACCAAGAAACAAATGACAATGAAAACACAATGACCCAGAACCTATGGGATGCAGCAAAAGCAGTTCTAAGAGGGAAGTTTATAGCAATACAATCCTACCTCAAGAAAC
>NC_041214.2:61534302-61535916 GCF_002837175.3 Physeter macrocephalus
TCAATAGATGCAGAAAAAGCTTTTGACAAAATTCAACACCCATTTATGATAAAGAAAGGAAGTAGGCATAGAGGGAACTGACCTCAACATAATAAAGGCCATATATGACAAACCCACAGCCAATATCGTTCTCACTGATGAAAAACTGAAAAACCATTTCCTCTAAGATCAGGAACAAAACAAGGTTGCCCAATCTCACCACTGTTATTCAACATAGTTTTGGAAGTTTTAGCCACAGCAATCAGAGAAGAAAAGGAAATGAAAGTAATCCAAATTGGAAAAGAAGAAGCAAAACTGTCACTGTTTGCAGATGACATGATACTATATATACAGAATCCTAAAGATGCTACCAGAAAACTATTAGAGCTAACCAATGAATTTGGTAGAGTAGCCAGATACAAAATTAATGGACAGAAATCTCTTGCATTCCTATACATTAATGATGAAAAACCTTAAAGAGAAATTAAGGAAACACTCCCATTTACCACTGCAACAAAAAGAATAAAATACCTAGGAATAAACCTAGCTAAAGAGACAAAAGACCTGTATACAGAAAACTATAAGAAACTGATGAAAGAAATTAGAGGTGATACAATCAGATGCAGAGATATACCATATTTTTGGATTGGAAGAATCAACATTGTGAAAACGACTATAGTACCCAAAGCAATCTACAGATTCAATGCAATCCCTATGAAACTACCAATGGCATTGTTCACAGAACTAGAACAAAAAATTGCACAATATGTATGGAAACACAAAAGACCCCGAATAGCAAAAGCAATCTTGAGAAAGAAAAATGGAGCTGGAGGAATCAGGTTCCTAGACTTAAGACAACACTACAAAGCTACAGTAATCAAGACAGTATGGTACCAGCACAAAAACAGAAATATAGATCAATGGAACAGGATAGAAAGCCCAGAGATAAACCCATGCACATATGGTCACGTTATCTTTGATAAAGGGGGTAAGAGTATACAATGGAGAAAAGACTGCCTCTTCAATAAGTGGTGCTGGGAAAACTGGACAGTTACATGTAAAAGAATGAAATTAGAACACTCCCTAACACCATACACAAAAATAAACTCAAAATGGATTAAAGACCTAAATGTAAGGCCAGACACTATCAAACTCTTAGAGGAAAACATAGGCAGAACACTCTATGACATAAATCACAGCAAGATCCTTTTTGACCCATCTCCTAGAGAAATGGAAATAAAAACAAAAATAAACAAATGAGACCGAATGAAACTTAAAAGCTTTTGCACAGCAAAGGAAACCATCAAAAAGACAACCCTCAGAATGGGGGAAAATATTTGCAAATGAAGCAACTGACAAAGGATTAATATCCAAAATTTATAAGCAACTCATGCAGCTCAATAACAAAAAAACAAACAACCCAATCCAAAAATGGGCAGAAGAACTAAATAGACATTTCTCCAAAGAAGATATACAGATCGCCAACAAACACATGAAAGAATGCTCAACATCATTAATCATTAGAGAAATGCAAATCAAAACGACAATGAGATATCATCTCACACCGGTCAGATTGGCCATCATCAAAAACTCTAGAAACAATAAATGCTGGAGAGGGTGTGGAGAAAAGGGAAC
>NC_041214.2:61535926-61554379 GCF_002837175.3 Physeter macrocephalus
ACATATATACAATGGAATATTACTCAGACATAAAAAGAAATGAAATTGAGTTCTTTGTAGTGAGGTGGATGGACCTAGAGTCTGTCATACAGAGTGAAGTAAGTCAGAAAGAGAAAAACAAATACCGTATGCTAACACATATATATGGAATCTAAGAAGAAAAATTGTTCTGATGAACCGAGGGGCAGGACAGGAATAAAGACGCAGACATAGAGAATGGATTTGAGGACATGGGGAGGGGGAAGAGTAAGCTGGGATGAAGTGAGAGAGTAACACTGACATTTATACACTACCAAATGTAAAATAGCTAGTGGGAAGCAGCTGCATAGCACAGGGAGATCAGCTCGGTGCTTTGTGACCACGTAGAGGGGTGGGATAAGGAGGGTGGGAGGGAGATGCAAGAGGGAGGGGATATGGGTATATACGTTTGCATATAGCTGATTCACTTTGTTATACAGCAGAAACTAAAACAACATTGTAAAGCAATTATACTCCAATAATGATGTTAAAAAAAAAAGAAGTCTAGTTTGAAGATTTCCCATACATTTCCAGTTGGCATATCAATTAGTACCACCTCTGTGGAAGATAATTTGGCAATATTTAAGAAATTTTAAAAACACATGGACTTGAATGGCAATTCTCCCGTTAGGAATTTATACTACAGATACATGAGTTTTGTTTTTTTGGGTTTTTTTTGCGGTACGCGGGCCTCTCACTGTTGTGGCCTCTCCCATTGTGGCGCGCAGGCTCTGGACTCGCAGGCACAGTGGCCATGGCTCATGGGCCCAGCCGCTCCGCGGCATGTGGGATCTTCCTGGACCGGGGCATGAACCCGTGTCCCCTGCATCGGCAGGCGGACTCTCAACCACTGCGCCACCAGGGAAGCCCGATACATGAGTTTTTAATGAAATTATTCATTATGGGATTGCTTGTAACAGTGAAAATTTGGAAACCACCTAAATGACTATCAATATGACACTGGTTAAATAAAAATTATGGTAAATCATGAATGGAATATAATGAAAGTATGAAAAATGATGTGGCTTTTCATGTACTGATTTGTAAAATCTCCTTGATATACCTAGAGGGTTACACCAAAACCAATAACATTGGGCTTTCCTGGTGGTGCAGTGGTTGAGAGTCCGCCTGCCGATGCAGGGAACACGGGTTTGTGCCCCAGTCCGGGAAGATCCCACATGACGCGGAGTGGCTGGGCCCGTGAGCCATGGCTGCTGAGCCTGCGCGTCCGGAGCCTGTGCTCCGCAACGGGAGAGGCCACAACGGTGAGAGGCCCATGTACCGCAGAAAAAAACAAAATAAGAAAAAAACCAATAACATTGATTGACTGTGCAGAGAGGAAGTGGGGGAATAATGTTCAGGAGAGGGAGGAAACATTTTCACCAGATTTTTTTTTATACTTCTTGTGTGCTCCGCAACGGGAGAGGCCACAACGGTGAGAGGCCCATGTACCGCAGAAAAAAACAAAATAAGAAAAAAACCAATAACATTGATTGACTGTGCAGAGAGGAAGTAGGGGAATAATGTTCAGGAGAGGGAGGAAACATTTTCACCAGATATTTTTTTATACTTCTTGACTTTTGAACCATGTGACTGTAAAACCTATAAATACATTTTTTATCTTCAAAAACATTTGTTTAGTTTTTTAAATCTTTTTTTCTAAAAAAAAGTGTGTATAAATATTATACAATTTTATTAAAAAATTGCTCCAAGTTGAGCAATTATTTGGGAATATCTACCTTCCCCTGAAGCTACGATTGCTTCGGTTTTAATGAGAGAAGAGCCTCAGGGCAAAGAGAAGCAATTATTAATTCCTCAGAATAAGCAGTTACTGGTACCAGTTTAATGTTTTTAAAAATGCCACCTCTTTTCATATGGTCAATAGTTGGGATTTGCATCACTCTTTACTCAGATCTTTATGTGTTAAGTGTTTCTCCTTAGTTCATCTCAATATTTACATTAAAACTCTTTCTAAACCTGTCATTCTACAGTTTTTGTAGATTCCACAAATTATATCACTTATATATTAAATGACAGCCACAAGGCAATCTTTTGGTGGTTTTCAGACAATTAATAGCAGCTCTCCGTTTTATAGAGTGTTTAGCATGTACCAAGCAGGATCTAGACCTTTTGCTATATTTGTTTGTTTAATCATTACTATAACCCTATCAAGCAAGTACTGTTATTAACTTTTTCCAGATGAGGAAACTGAAGCACAGAGATGTTCACCAAGGTCCCCAAAATAAGAAGTTATGGAAGGAGGATTCAAACCCTAGATCCTGCTCCAATAATGATGATGGTTATGATAACTAATACCTACGGAGCACTAACTATGTATCAGGCACTGTCCTAAAATTTTTTCCATGGATTAATAACGTTTTGAGGAATTAACCAATTTAATCCTTACACCAGTTCTATGGGTGGGTACTGTTATCTTCCCATTAGATATGAGGGCATCGTCTTAGTCAGTTCTGGCTTCTATAACAAAACCATAGACTGGGTAGCTTAAACAACCAATATTTATGTCTCTGAGTTCTAGAGGCTGGGAAGTCCAAGATCAAGGTGGAGGCAAATTTGGTGTCTAGCGAGAGCCTGCTTCTTGGTTCACAGATGGAGGTCTTTTCATTGTGTCCTTACCTGGTTGGGGGGTGGGGGCAGGGCATAAACATTCAGTCCATAGCAGGTACCAAGGCACAGAAATTTATCACATCCTTAACCACTATGATATAGTGTTTCATCACAAACAAACCCATGAAGCAAATAAGTTTATCTCCATCTTTCAGTGAAATTTCCTAGTTCTCATATAGTAATGAGTAACGGAGACAGGGTTTGAACCCAGCCCTGTCAGCCTTCTACAATCCGGGCTCTTCCCATGACACCACTGTGCCCTCCCTAAAGAAAGGTCCTTGGAGCCCACAGCAGACCAATGGGGGTCTTGAACCAACCAGCTGTTTGTTTTTTCCATGTTGTCTAACCTCTCTTCGCTTTAATGGGCACAGCTTTGAAAGGAGAGAGGAGAACCAGAAGGTCTCTACAAACATTGACAACCCCAGAAGTTCTGCCCCCTGACTTTCTCACTCCATCCCTTCTCTAAGTTTAGAAATTCTATACAAAAACAATCTCCATTAACTTCATACTCTGACACTATGAGACTCAGGGAAAATGAGTTCTGAGCATTTAAGAGCAAAGGTTGAAGTTACAGAAGAGAATTAACATTTGGCCCTGGGTTCAAACCCTGATACACCTGTGTATCAGCTGTACCCTACTCAACACCCCTCCACCACCACAGTCCTGGGCCTCTGCTCATGCTGAACCTTCTGCTTCAGGCCTTCTGCCTCCCTTTCTTCTTTGAGGGCCCAAGTCTGTAGGATTCTTCCAGACCCTTTTAATTGTCTCCTCTGTGAATCCTCCCTGTTCTCTCCTCTCTCCACACTGGAAGCAATCTTTCTTGCATCTGGTTTAATTTTCTCTCTAAACACTAATGGAGGTCAAAAGCATAGAGATCACTGCCATTTCATTTATTTTGGGCTATCATTCTAACCCTTTTTCTGGTCAAAAAAATTCTTCATTATCTCAGGTCATTTTGCCTGCTACCCTGGAAGCCTAACTTAGAGATCACTGCCATTTCATTTATTTTGGGCTATCATTCTAACCCTTTTTCTGGTCAAAAAAATTTTTCATTATCTCAGGTCATTTTGCCTGCTACCCTGGAAGCCCATCTTAATTTGTTACATGTGAAACCTATAACGAGGTTATTTCCTTAACAAGCAAAATAATCCCACTTCCTTTGACCTTTTCTAAAAGGGCATTTTCCCCCTATTAATATCTTCGTTGTCCTCTGCCTCTCTCCAACTTTTCTCTTTCCCCCTCCCTCTCAATCTCTCTCTCTCTCTCTCCTTCCTCTCTTTCTTGTTCTCTCCTCTCTCCACACTGGAAGCAATCTTTCTTGCATCTGGTTTAATTTTCTCTCTAAACACTAATGGAGGTCAAAAGCATAGAGATCACTGCCATTTCATTTATTTTGGGCTATCATTCTAACCCTTTTTCTGGTCAAAAAAATTTTTCATTATCTCAGGTCATTTTGCCTGCTACCCTGGAAGCCCAACTTAATTTGTTACATGTGAAACCTATAAGGAAGTTATTTCCTTAACAAGCAAAATAATCCCACTTCCTTTGACCTTTTCTAAAAGGGCATTTTCCCCCTATTAATATCTTCGTTGTCCTCTGCCTCTCTCCAACTTTTCTCTCTCCCCCTCCCTCTCAATCTCTCTCTCTCTCTCTCTCTCCTTCCTCTCTTTCTTTTTAAATCTGTAAATTCAATTAAATTTAGCAAGTATTTGTTGAAGTCCAGCTAGGTACAGGACTCTATTCGTGGTATTATAAAGATTAAAAAATTTAGAAATCATCTCTCCCCTCGGGGAATTTAACAATCTACTTGGAAAGAAATATGCAAAAACTAATTATGACACAATACAATCTAAGACATGTTTGGGGAACTGGAGATTAATCTTTCAAAACAAATAATGCAATACACACACAAAAGCCATCTTAAAAACAAGCTAAAGAAATGTATAAAACATTGAAAAATAGTTATTAGTTCTACTAAAAGAGAACTCAAGATACAAATTAGTTATAATTTGAAAGTTCTTCCAACTTTAATAAAACAGAAAACAAGTCCATTGGTATTGTTAGTTCAAAGAACTAATTAGATAAATTTATATCTAAAAAATAAAGTGCCTTTCTTCCATAGTTATTTAAGCAAAAAATTAGTGTAACTTTCATTTATGGTATAAAATTTCTTTTTTTTCTTTTTTTTTTAGGTTGGCCAGGAATTAAGCAGAATTTTAATGGACCCCAAATGCTCTGTGACTAAGTTCATAGTATGTTTGCTTCATATGGAAGGGCTTCCAAGGGAGCAGTACAGTGAAATGGTGAGAAGGTATTTAGCATCCCAGGGAGTCCAGTAGACATTCTTTACTCTAACAGGCCACCAAAGACTAGATTATTTCCCCAGGCTTGTATTCATGGTGAGAAGGTATTTAGCATCCCAGGGAGTCCAGTAGACATTCTTTACTCTAACAGGCCAAAGACTAGCTTATTATTTCCCCAGGCTTGTATTCTCACATTCTAGGACAGGCAATTTTAAAATCTTTGGAATCTAAGCAATGGTAGAGACTTCAGTGACCCATCTTGGCCAGAGGTATGCTCTCATACGTCAGATGAACCCTCACTGAGGCTAGTCTCCTTCCCTGGCAGTGCTAAAGGCAATTTCATTCATCTCTTTGTTTCAAAAGAGTTCTTCCATATTTTATAACCACCACCACCACCGCAAAAAAACAGGTCTTCATACACGTGTTAATATATTAGGTGAATGACATAATCAGTGTATTGATTTACTTTTGTATTGAAGAAATAGAAATAGTCCAAATGACATTGTCTAGCATTTCTAGCAACTGGTATTATAACATTTTTGCTGTTGTTTTTTGTTACCAAGATCAGAACATGTCTCAAACATTAGACAGTATGCTTATTGAAATAAATCAAAATAATACAAAAATGTGGTTCAAGCACACACATGTAAACATAAATAATTATACACATATATAAGTGGAGAAAGAAGCATCAGAAGAACAGAGGTGGTCATTCCACCCACCCCTACTTTACAAACAAAATCCTATTATTGTATTGGCTTACATTTTTTTTCTTAGCATAACCAAAAGCCTACATTTTAAAATATCTCACACATTGCAAAGTTACTTAATACAAAACTTATTGAGCAACTGCTCTACTGAAAACAATTTTGGAAAATGATTGTCACTATACTGGTTTTATTTACCCATCATGTCAATAACACACATATTTATAATGTTCCAATTCATCAGCTTGGAAATTCCGAACAGCATTTAAGTGAAATATAGCAGAGCTCTCACATTATTAACAACAACAGAAAACATAAATATAACCCTCTCTTTCATCCAGGGTGTCCTTAGGAAGATTTGCAATGCATTTTATTATTATATTCACATAAACTATGCAAAAGGAAATTTAAAGTAGAACATAGAGGTTTGATTTATTTCTACTCCTTTTCAACACTGTCTTCCGATGTGGTTTTGAAATAATGAGTAACACTATATTTTAGTCAATAAAACCAATATTCTGTTTTTACGAAATGAATTTTAGAAAATTTAAAAATACTCTAACAACAGAAAAAATAATACATTGGCTGGGATTCTGTGTGAGTTTCAAAAATTCTGTCAGGATTTTAGGACTATGACACAAGAAGAATTTTATTTGGCCTATGAATGTATTTTTATCTCTACATGTCTTATTTTGAGGAACGTCAATAGAACAGTTTGCTTCAGCTAGAAATTTTTTTAAAGAAAAATAAAGTTTGGGTTTTTCCCTCTTTATAAATGAAAAATGCTAGCTGCAGAAATTTCATATAATACAGCAAAGTAGAAAGAAAAATAATTGCCCATAAAACCACTATTAGTAATATTTTTGGTATAATTCCTTTTGTTTTTTTAATGAATAATTTTTGGTTTGGTGTTATTTGTCCCCCATGGTTAGAAAAATACAATTTGGTATCTTTTTTTTTTTTTTTTAGTAGTTTTAAGCACAAGGAGAGGGACATTAGAATGATATTTAAAATCCCATCTCAATAAGTTCTGCCTCTGACTTATTTTTGTCACCTTGACAAATCACTTAATTCTCTAAGCCTTAGTTTCTCATCTATAAAATGGGGATATTACTGACATTTGTCTGTTGTGATCTGACCTGAGTATATGTCCTCACAATTGTCAGGTTCTTTTTAGTGAATATTGGTAATCTATCATAATTAGAACTCCTCGCCAACATTCTGGCTGTCAAAAGATCTGTAGCAATGACAGCAAAGCTCAGACTGATTTCTGTCAAACATATGAATATTTCATAACGAAATATTTCATTTCTCTTTAGGTAACCTCCCAGCAGTTTTCTTGGAAGTTACACTCCAAGGCAAAGATGTTAACACTATTCTAAGATGAGGATCGACTATCCTTCTAGTGGGAACAGATGATGACATCTAAAACACTACTCCGGAGATGTTAGGCTGCTGGGCTTTCCAGGTTTAATACATCGTTCAGGCATATTTACAGGTGAATATAAAGTATTTCTAACTGATCAACATAGTTGGAACACCACTCATTTCACCCATGAGAAATAAGCACTAATATTCCTTATGTTAACTAATGAACTCTCTAATAAAAAAAAAATCACATAGTGATATCTGACATCTGGTATAGATACCCCTGCAGTAGAGATTCCTGATTAACGTCTTTCAAATATTACCAATCACCTCTGGATTGTGTGTTTCTGATCTGAATATTGAATTGTTGACCAAATGTCTTTGGATTAGAAGTAAAAACCAATATACACACTTACAGTCCACTGTCTAGGATAAAGTATTTTAAAGAAACTTATGGACAATTAAAAACTATCTCAGATACTGTCATAAAGATTGAATGAAATCACTTAATAAATACTTACTGAGCTCCTAAAAATGTGCCAGGCACTATTCTCGGCTTTGAGAATATGGAAACAAAGGAGAAAAATTCCACTGTCATGAATATTATACTGACAATTAGTGCCTAGGCATTGTGTTATCAATAAGCTATCTGTAGAATGAATAAATGATTGATATTTTTGTTTTTTTGTTGCTATCATGAATATGTTGATGATGTTAATAATTTATTATGCACATATTGTATACACAGTATGACATGTATATAGATACATATATAGAGATTATATTTAGTAAGAATATAGACATTTATTTTAACATGAGCACTTTTTCTAAACACTATTGTTAATTACTACATAGTACCCTTAAGTCTGAAGGTGCAGCAATTTGCTTAACCATTCTCCTGTCCTTGGTATTTAAGCTGTTTTAAATTTTTTATAATAAAACTAGTATTGTTGGACTTCCCTGGTGGCGCAGTGGTTAAGAATCCGCCTGCCAATGCAGGGGACACGGGTTCGAGCCCCGGTCCGTGAAGATCCCACGTGCCGCGGAGCAACTAAGCCTGTGAGCCACAACTACTGAGCCCGCGTGCTGCAACTATTGAAGCCCATGAGCCTAGAGCCCATGCTCCGCAACAAGAGAAGCCACCGCAATGAGAAGCCCGCGCACCGCAATGAAGAGTAGCCCCTGCTCGCAGAACTAGAGAAAGCCCACGCGCAGCAACGAAGACCCAACGCAGCCAAAAATAAATAAATAAATTTTAAAAATGTTAAAAAAAACTAGTATTGTGAGAAACAATAGATTAATTTACTTTTGTTAGATATCCTATGAAAAGTTACTTAATAAAACTACTATAAGTCTTCTTTCTTACTCTCAACCATATTTGAATTGACGTACTATTGATGTCTGAGGGCCAAGCAGCTCACCTGTCTGGAAATGTTGTCATGTGTCCGTACTAGATTGATACTGCAAATTTTAGTTTGTAAAAAGATAGCTTTGGCAAAGCCATGGTGAGGAGTCACATGCGTGGACACTTAGAGAAATTAAAAAAAAAAAAAAAAAATAATATATATATATATATATATATGGTGAGAAACATCTAAGTATAGGATCCTCTTCTGTCGCTCTTCCTCCTCCTACTCATTCTTTTTTTTTTTTTCTAAGTAGTGTTTCCTTAGAGAAGATTCCCGAACCCTATCTTTTCCCACAGATGGTCCCTCTAATACCAAAGAGGCTCTGGGTGGTGTAGCTCCAGCAGCAGACCTCCTGTACCACAGCCTGGGTCTGCCGCAGAAACCTTTCCCAGGCCACGTTTCAATCAGTGCTCGCCGCCTTTTCTGTCACTTGGTAAGTGAGTTAGAATCATTTTCCAACCTTGGAATATACTGCCTCCAGAAGCTGAAGTGGCCTACCAAGCATCACGAATCCTTCTAAATGGGGAGAGGTGCAACATATAACGATTTGTTCTTTATTTCTGAGAGGATATCGCAACATGCCCCAGGCCACTGGAGTCCTATAACCTACACTGATGAGGACAAGACCCTGAACCTTCATAGGGTTTATTTCCTCTCTACCTTCCTTTTGAGACTATTCTAGTTTGGAAAGGCAGATAGTAAGTTTCATTCATTTGAAGATGCGTATATTTTCCATAATTTAATACCTCTAAAATCATCAAGCAGTTTACAGCACATGTGATAAGAAAGCATTGAAAACAGACTGAAACATGCTAAGAATAATATCCAATTAACCACTGGAGGATTAAAGTTTGAGAATGGGGTCAATTTTGGTTTTTATCTTTCCCGAGAAAGCAAAGTCCTTATATCTCTAATGTGCTAGAAACCATTTTTCCTCTAGGGGGTAGAGAGCCATTAAACTCTCATTATCATCTTATAAAATTGGGAACACTTGCTAGAATTATACGAGGGGTACTTCCAGCAACAGGGAAATCTGCACTTAAATGATCTTATACCCATAAATGAATGGGACTTACAATAAACCATTTTCCTGAAACAACCATAAAAGACTCTTAGAATCAAAAGTCACCATGATGAAAATGTAAGCAAAATAGGCAGACTGTTCTAATGATCTTTAGGGACAGACCTAATTTCCTCCTGAGGTATTGTAACATTATTAAAAAGTTAATGGGATATCAGTCATCCTTAGAAACCTTTAATCCCAAGGATTTGTATTACACAATTAAGGTCCTCATTAAAGAACCGAACATCATCCATAGGCATTTAAATTGATATAGAAGTGATAATTCCCTCCTTTGGTTTTTATGTAGTTTCTTTTTAAATCTGAATGAGGATGGGGATGCAGAATCCATTGTTTCTAAGAAAACATTTAAATCCATTTCACAAACATATGTTTTGTTTCATAAAACGTTTCACGAACAGTGGTCCACCTAGACCCTCAATATGTTCCAAACATTTTTTGCAAATGCTATACACTATCTACTGCCTAAGCAAATATTTATTATCACCCTAAAGGATCTAATATGACATACAATAAGTTGGGTGACCATACATTCATGTTTGCCCGGGACAATACTGGACACTTTAGTCCTGTTCTTTTCTTCATAGCAACTCTAAAAAGCACCTGCAGGAAGCAGATGTGGTAGAAGAAAATGAAGACACATTTAAGCACATAGGAGAAGGATGCAGTGTGCAGCCTTTTTCTGGTTGGAGACATTGTGAAACTGTAGCTCTGGAATTATCTGGCCCACCATCCTCCAGCGACTGGTAGAACCTGTCTTATCGCAGGTTTCCCAGCTCAGCGGCACCTTAACAAATATACTGAGTGGATGACAGCTATAGCAGCACGTACTGCATGCCTTAACCACCTCGATTCACTTCCTCCTTAAATATTGCTGGTCAATGCAAAACAAAATGCACTGCCCAACAGCCAGTGGTGGAGTTGCACTCATACAAGATTTATGGTCACTCAGCCTTCATTTCAGTTCCCCTACTAGTCTTGGCTGGATTTGGGGAAGAAAACATTAAAATCAGGGTAATTCAACTGCTCTCGTTCGGTATGTTTTTGTCTGTGGCAGTAGATGTCCAAGAAAGTATAGTTGGTCTGAGAAATCGATGGCAGTAGAAGATTCCTCTTTAGAGACAAGAACCCATGACCAGGGTATGCTCAAGGTGACTGTCCTATTTTGTCTTATTTCCTATTTCAGTGGTTTTTTTTTTTTTTAAGTGGGGTAAAAAACAGAAAGTCCAGACGTTTATCGTGACCATTGTCAGAAGACCTCACACAGGGAAATAAACCCACATGATATAAAAAAGAAAAAAAAAAACAATACAATTCAAATTCTTCAAAAGTTTTTCCATTTACTGATTTTTCTGATTAACTTTTAACAGGAAACTCAACTCCAGAATAAATTATACTATTCAAGCAAAAACCACTCATTTCATTGAAATAGACATACGATTCCTGTCAATAAGAAAATCAATTACCTTCACAAATAATTTGTTTATTACTACCAAGTTATCCAGTGTTCTCTGGAAACCATTTTCTGGAAAATATTTGGGGCCCAAAAGACTTTCCAATATTGTCCCGCATTATTCTTAAATATTTATATGTACTAGTTTTTCTTGTAACAATAGCTAACACTTACACCAAGCTTCCTGTGTCCAGGCATGGCTCTAAACACTCTTCTTGCATCTACTCATTTAATCCTCCTAAAAGTCTTGGGAGGCAGGTACAAGTATTACTGCCTTCATTTACAGATGAGGAAACTGAGATGCAGAGAAGTTGACTCACCTGGCTAGTCAGTAGCAGCTTGTAATGCCCCAACTTACCAAACTGCCCCTCTCTCTTTATAATATAGTATATCTTTATTTAAAAGCTTTTCAAGAAAAGTACTATATCTTTTCTCTTTTCCTTTTGCCAATACCTCATGTCCTTCTTTATGTACTGCAAGCAACCAAGAAGAGATATGATAAATATTTTAATCAATAGTAATCATGTCTCAGATAAATGAAAGACTGATATTCCATAAATCTGTGCTTTGAGCATAGTAAAAGTTCAATAAATATTTTTTGGCTCTTTCTAATAAAGTAAATGGAGACTATGCCAATATTTCCTAAAAATAGTATTATTAAGTTACTTCCTCATTCTTTAGTCTGATAAAATTCAATAAAAACTAAGCAACACACTTCCCAAATAAAATTACTTAACTGCCACTTCAAGTACATGAGTACCAAAAATATATTCTGAGCCACTTTTTTGAACTGTTAATTTTTTCTTTGCAATTGTTGAGATATTGGGTTGAATAACTGAATCATGTCCCCCCAAAATTCATATTTACCCAGACCCTCAGAATATGACCTTATTTGGAAATAGTCTTTGCAGATGTAAATAGTTAAGATGAAGTCATACTAGATTAGATTTGTCCTTATAAGAAGGTGATGTGCCTACACAGAGACAGAGACAACACAAGGAAAACACCATGTAATGACAGAGGTAGATTCTGTAATGATGCATCTACAATGTAAGTAAGGCCAAGGATTGCCGGCCACCACCAGACACCAGGAGGGAGGGAAGGAACAGATCCTTCCTTAGAACCTCCAGAACGAACCACCCTTGCAGACACCTTGATTTCAGACTTCTAGTCTCCAGAACTGTGAGAGCATACATTTCTATTGTTTTAAGCCACCCAGTTTGTGGTAATTTGTTATGGGAGCCCTAGGGAACTAAGGTAGACACTAAAGTCAAATTTTATTATTTGTTCATTATTAGATAGAAATTTGCTCTTGCTTCAATTGTTGAGATATCAGCAAGGAAAACTATTTTATAAATATCACTGTTTTTATTCCTGTTGTAAACATACATGGTCTTAATTTATCTAAAATGACCACTTTTTGAAGCAGTATTTAAGTTTTTTAATAAGCTTAATTTCTGCCAGTTAATGATTTTTTGCTATATAGTGATGTGGACTAGTTCTATATTTTTTCCATTAATATTAACAATAGATTGTTTAATTCCTGCCTAACAGATAAAGCTTTGGGCTTCTCATATTTATAATTCATTCGATAGAAATTTTAGTCAAAGGCAAGTCAGACCTACCCCATTTTTTCTTCAAAATAATGACCTTTCTTTCTTGGTTATTTTTAAAAGATAATACAAGAGCTTTGGAAACAATTTCAAAAGCTACATTTAATCAATTTATTAATTAAATGTTAAATTATTGAATAATGAATTTTGGGCAATTATTTTAAACTAAGTTGACAAAAAAGTTGCTCAAGTCAGTTCTGACTACATGAAGCCATTTGTAATTATACAAAACACTTTAACCATTTGTTCTATTTCCTTGCACAAGTCCCAGGAATATTTTCAGTTTGAAATAAGGACAAAGAAAAATTATTCATATTTAGATTTTGCTTCTGATACTACGGCAAGTGCATTTAAATTCTGAAAATACAACTTAAATATACTTTAAAATAATGACAATGTTAATTGAAACCTAGAGCTACTAATTTTTTTTCTTATTTTAGCAATTTCTTGGCTCTCTAAGAGCTACCACTTAAGAGGCTGAGCGCCATTTCCAAGCAACAGGGAGAAATACATGATTTTTAAATTGGTATAAAAGTAATATTTACAGCTGGAATTTTTTTCAAATTTTTCATTTGGGACTTAAGTGTGTATGAACCACTAGAAAAGCTTACTTGCTGTTGGCATCACCTATAGATTTAAAGACATACAGGCACTGTATCCCTGGGGAAATAACACAGAGAAAGTGATGAGAGAAGAGTGTGAGATGCAGGTGACGACTAGTTCTTTACTCTAACCATCAAAATATAAACTACAGTTCATTAATTTTTCATATGTAAGGTAAAGGAAGTATTAAAAAGGTAGTATTATAATTGAATGATCTCAAATTGTGGGCTGGTGACGTCCCTATGTGCAAAAGTTTTGCTCTCTGAAAATTTCTTCTCAAAAATCTGAATTTCCTTTTTTCCCCCTCCTATTCCTTTATTCCAAAATACCTGGACAAAGCCATGAATGAATACATTTTAAAAGCAGGCTATACATCAACAAAACTGAATGAAGAACAATTATATACATCAACATGGATGAATGTCAGGTGTATAACATTGAATCAAAAAAGCATGTCAAAAAACTAGGATGTACAATCACTTTAATAAACCTCAAAATAAGTAGAACCAAACAATTACCATTTACGATTCGTAATTCACAACGATGCTGTTTTTAAAAAGGCAAAATAGTGATATATGTTAAAAAAAATTATGGGCTGGGGAATATACAAAAGTAAATGTTGTAGTCCCTCTTAATTCATCAATTCTATATATGGATGAGCTTGTTGAGTTACCTGTTCATTAAAACAGATTGTATGCTTATATCAGGCTCTCAGATATAAACGAAATTAATGCTATACTGTGAAGTTTTTCTGGAATATACTTACTAATGTCTATGGCCATCTTAAATGGCTATTGAGAGCTCTATATTAAATGAGGAAACTCTCTAGAACATAGACATTATATAAAAATTAGTACTGATCTCCAGCCATAGGATGTTTGTTTTTCTAAGCTATCTAAAAACAAAGAAGTATAACATTAAGATTCCTTCCAGAAGCCTGTTCCTGGCTTAATGCAAATTTTGTCTTATTTGTTACCCTTATGGTATCAAATTTTTAAAAATAATAAAAAGGTCAAGAAACCATGGGATGTTGGCCAGTGGTCAGCTGGTCCTTCACACTGAATCCTGGCTCACAGAATCTTGCCTTTACCAGGCTACCAGGTAAGAAGAATAGGTGGTAGGATGGCAAGGAAAGGGGCCTCAGCCAAGCTTGCCTCTGAACAGGAAGCAAAGGTCAGTTCAAGAGCTGAGAACAGGGAAATGCCAAAGAATTAAAGTCCACATATGTCCCTGCTGTGCTATGTGCATATGCACAGGTTTTTATTAATTCAGATGTCTGTCCTCAAAATCAGGAATATATATAGACGTGGAGCCCAAGGAGTAAAAAGCAGAGGAAAGTATAAAAAGCTGAGAAATCGGAATCATGGTCTCCATTCCATTAGCTTTGACCTTGCCCATTTGCCTTCCTACAGCTCTGAGCCAATGGAAGCCAAGACACTATGAAGAGGCAGAATAGAAGAGGCTCCCAGGGGTTGTTAAAACCCACACCAAAGTAGGGGTGCAGGACAAAATTACTAAGTAACCCATTTAAGAAATCAAGGTCTGCAATCCATTGGGATAAAAGTACTACTCCTAGACTTTGCAAAGGGTCAGAATCTTTGAACTTTAATGCAAATTTTTTAAAAAAAAATTTTAATTGTTTTATTTTTTTACTTTACTCACAGCTAAGGGCAAACAAGGCGAGCAGGCTTTAGGCAAATCGATCTGCTCCCTCCTTCCTCCTTCTCCAGCCTCAAGGCAGCCAGCATTCTCTGGCTGTTCACCTACCAGCATCCCAACCCCAAACCACCAGGATTCAGTGACACACATTTAGTTACCTGAGATTTTGGAGGTGGATAACCTACTTCATCCAGACAGAACCCTGTACTAAACCACTCATTCCTCATTGAGGACTTGAAGCCTTCAAGTCCTCCTGTTCAGTTAAGGACATTTCAAATCTTAGTAAGCTAGTTAGAAAAAAAAAAAAAAAAAGAAGAAGAAGAAAACAAGGAGCAAAAGGAAAAAGAACAAGTGCCTACTTCATCCAGACAGAACCCTGTACTAAACCACTCATTCCTCATTGAGGACTTGAAGCCTTCAAGTCCTCCTGTTCAGTTAAGGACATTTCAAATCTTAGTAAGCTAGTTAGAAAAAAAAAAAAAAAAAGAAGAAGAAGAAAACAAGGAGCAAAAGGAAAAAGAACAAGTGAGGATTACCTGGTATATAGTTCATTGAAGTTACAGCAACCCTGTGAGATGTTGGACCAGAAAGACTCTGAGAGACCCGGAGAAGGTTTCCAGTACTTTCAGACACAGATGTCCCTGACGCGGGCTGTGCTGTGGTGTAACCAACCGGCAGAATGCAAAAGTCAAATGTGTACGTTCATGTCAAACTCAAGTGCATTTTCAAAGTGAGAAGCCAAGATTTCATTTTGCAGTCCCCTCGTGCGTGGCCCCGGGCGTCATTTGAAAATTATCATTTTCAGGTTCAACACTGACGTTTCTTTCCTTTCTAAATGTACGTTATAGCTAATTTTCCTCCCAATTCAGTTTCATTCTTATTAAGCATGGTTTGTGCTCTTTAGCCCCCTTAGTAATTTTGTCTCACTTCAAAGAACCTATTGCTCCTGCTTTTGGAGGAGGTCGTGGGGAGGATGTGATCGCTGTTTGACCCGGAAGCTGGACCCGGAAGTCGGCGGCTCCTCACCCTCTCCCCGTCCTTGGAATGTACCTTCTGCTCAGCTTTCCCACACGAGGAGCTGTTTTCCAGGACGCAGCTTTGAGAAAACAATGTGGTGTTGAGACCATCCGGACTGAAAACGTGACTGAACCCAGTTAAAGCCTCTGTATAAACTTTTAAGATTCTGGCGGTCGGGTGCGGAGATTGCTCATTTTGCGGCCGCCAGAGACAAGCCTCCAGTGTAAGTTTCCTTGCTCATTAAAGCTGCCACCTACCGATCTGGAGTGGCAGTCTCTCCCCGCCCTCTGTGTACGGGGACCAGTTTCAGATTTCACCCCGGGGTGGGGTGGGGGGATTCCCAGAATTGTGAACCAACACCTGCTTTTCTTTCAGGATTAGCATTGTTTTTGATAGCTTTTGCAATCTAAACGCCAGTTTGGAGATTTAAATGTATTGACCTAGGCTAACTTAGCCGCGAAATTTGCATCAGGGTGACTGTTTTCCTCCAGGACTTGGAGAAGTTTCCGGTCTTAGGCTGAACAGCACATGCTAGTGAATTAGATCTGCTGCCCAAGGTGTGAATTAAGAGCAGGACTGGCTGCCGGTGAGACAACCGCCATCTACCCACCCCCCAGCCCTTGCCCAAAATAACAGAAGCGAGAGGCTGAACGAAGTAGCCGTGTTGTCTGCCTTGTGATTTATTTCTTAGTATTCACTTGCATTTTGCATGATTTCTATTTCTATACATATAGCATATTTTCCCATGTCTATAAAGCTTTAGGAAGTGCCCTGGTGAATATGTGAATAAACTCTGCTTAGTCGGTTAGGTCCCCAGATGCCCTGGGACGCCTTGGGGGTGAGTGAACGGTGAGGAATTCAACCAGAACTGTTTGTGTGGCCTTGCCCTTCCACTGAGACTGTTTGCACGCCTTTTTCTTTAGCTAGGATAATCGTCTCATTTTCCCTCATATACTGTTGGTTTTCCGTAAGGCAAATTCATGGAAGTGAAATATTCCTGGTTATTTTAACGTAAGAATGTGGATGGGACAGATCAGCTTAGATCACTGCTCAGTTCTCTTTGGCCAGAACAACTGCTTAATTTATTCTTTTTCCTCCAAGCAGAGTGCCAACCAGAGTGTCTCAAATCATTGGAGATTAAAGAATTCATGCTGGTTTTTAGACCTTTGGATATTTCACATATTGAAAGCTCTGATAAGACTTTCATCATTCAAAGGAAAAAGATGATAAATTCAGGTTTAGCCTTCTGGCCTCCAAACTCAGAAATAGTTCAGGGTGTCCATGTCCTGTCTCTTTTTCAGTGAGTCTTAAATGCAGAGGGAGAGAAACTTAAGAGTTGAGTTTGTCAGATGAGGATTCAGTGATCGCAACCACAGCATGAAGTTTTCTGTTATCATTCCCATTTTGTGAGTGGGCAAATGGAGGCACACAAAGATCAAGAAATTTGTCTAACTTCAGAAAGCTAGAGAATGGTGCAGCCAGTGGTCAAATTCTTCTCTGTCTCCTTGCCTGGTGGCAGGAAGAAGCATAGGTACCTGGTTATATTCTCCCAGAGTGTTTTAACTGTGATTTTCTCACCCTTAGTGCATCATGATAGCAAGATACTGAGTCATGACCAACACTGCCATGAAATAAAGTAAAGTAAGAGAGGCATGAGTTGTTTCTTGAAACTTTTGTTTCATTTATGTAATATAAACACACATATTCATGCACACTGTTTTGTGATATAAACTGTCTCTATTTCTTCCTGTGATCCTACTCAGAAATGAAACTAATTAAACTGCCAAACTATCTCTTTTGGGGATTCTTTGTTATTCTATAAAGACCCAGTTTATAGGTTTGAGAAACATTGTTTTGAGGCAAAGCAATTGCCTTATGAGTTTTTTTCTCCAAGTGCAGAGATTAATAGAACTATTAACTCATGTAATTCCCCACTGTAATATTCTGAAATTCCCCAGTGTGAATCTGCAAAAGACAGCTCTACCTCACTATTACAGTATTTATAATTTAAAGTACTTCCACATAGACAATGTGGTGAGTTTATATATGTGGACATGTGCATATGTACGGTGAGGGGAGGTTTGTTAACTTAAGAAGTTAACACTGGTGGTACACTAACTGTGAATGCTCATCTCAGAGATGGTGGATCCGCCCTTGAAAGAATCTAAGCCAGTGACTTCCAACCCTGGCTGTACATTAGGCTCTGAGGCTTTTATAAAGAATTTAATAGGTATAATATTTTATTTTTAAAATTATCATACAATAAGATTGACCTTTTCCTTTGTTGTTGTTGTATAGTTCTATGAGTGTTAATACATGTACAGATTTGTATAAAACTCTCACAATCAGAACATAGAAGAGTTTCTCCACCCAAAAAACTCCCTTGTGTGTATTACGACCCCTTCAGGGTCCAGTGCCAATCTTGATTTGTTGAGAGGTTTTTTAAAAATACCAATGCCGGGCTTCCCTGGTGGCGCAGTGGTTGGGAGTCCGCCTGCCGATGCAGGGGGCGCGGGTTCGTGCTCCGGTCCGGGAGGATCCCACGTGCCGTGGAGTGGATGGGCCCGTGAGCCATGGCCGCTGGGCCTGTGCGT
>NC_041214.2:61554487-61589669 GCF_002837175.3 Physeter macrocephalus
ACACACACACACACACACACACACACACACACACACACACACACACAAAAAAAACCAATGCCTAGGCTCTGCCCTCAGAGTTTCTGATTAAATTAGAGTGGGGTTGGTATTGGGGTCTTTATTTAAAAGTTTCTTCGGTGGCTCTAATGTGCTTCCAGGGCTGAGAAGCTGGTGCCCTCATCAGCCCACACTCCCGAGGCTGCTATCACAATATCTTCTACTCACTTCAGCTCAAATCTGCAGTATGTGTTTAGTTGGGATCATGGATATTAAAGACTTTTTTCTTCATTGTAGAAATGAATGGTGCTCAAAATATGTGAATGACCTGGAAGAAGTCTTGGCCAGGCACCTCCCCCCACCCCCCTGCAGAGAGGACTGGGCACCTGGTGAGCCCATCACCCACTGCAGAAGGCCATGGGCCTCGTCAGGGAAGATTGTCAGGCGCAGGATCTGACCAGACGTTTAGCTGAATTCTGTCCCTAGAATATTATAAGATCTGCATGAGCAAATCCTTTATGCCTCATGGCTGTCTAGAGTGCCTAAAAGGATAGGTATCTGTGACTTCACTGAGACTTCAGAGAAGTTTGATGTCTGTCTCTGCTTACCTCTAAATGTTTGCTTTGCAAATTTGGTCTGAGACTTGATTTCTTTGTAATTTACCATCTGATAGAGAGATGTTGGGGAAAAACATTACGCTTTCCAACACTTCTTTTTTTTTTTTTTGTGGTATGCGGGCCTCCCTCTGTTGTGGCCTCTCCCAGACTTCAGAGAAGTTTGATGTCTGTCTCTGCTTACCTCTAAATGTTTGCTTTGCAAATTTGGTCTGAGACTTGATTTCTTTGTAATTTACCATCTGATAGAGAGATGTTGGGGGAAAACATTACGCTTTCCAACTTCTTTTTTTTTTTTTTGTGGTATGCGGGCCTGCCTCTTGTTGTGCCTCCCCCCTCCGTTGCGGAGCACAGGCTCCGGACGCACAGGCCCAGCGGCATCTGCTGTGGCCTCTCCCGTTGCGGAGCACAGGCTCCGGACGCACAGGCCCAGCGGCATCTGCTGTGGCCTCTCCCGTTGCGGAGCACAGGCTCCGGACGCACAGGCCCAGCGGCATCTGCTGTGGCCTCTCCCGTTGCGGAGCACAGGCTCCGGACGCGCAGGCCCAGCGGCCATGGCTCACGGGCCCAGCCGCTCCGCGGCATGTGGGATCTTCCCAGACCGGGGCGCGAACCCGGTTCCCCTGCATCGGCAGGCGGACGCGCAACCACTGCGCCACCAGGGAAGCCCCCAACTTCTAACTGTTAAAGCAGTAGTTCTCAGTCTTAGCTGTACATTAGAAATGCCTGGGGAAATTTTAAATCCTGATACCCAGACTACAGCCTACTACAATTAATTCAGAGTCTCTGGGAGTGGGATCCAGGTATCACTATTGATACTTTTGAAATTCCTCAGATATGTAGCTAAGGCTGAGAACCTTAGTATTAGAGGCTACTAATATCTGGCAAAAATAATCTAATAATTTTGAACAAATAAATTGGCTTAAATTTATTCAACTCATTAAGTTGAACTCTGTCTTCCCTCACCTGCACATCTGGGCCTGGCTTCCAGCTGAGCAACTGGCTGGATGCTTATTTATACCATGCAGCTGCACATTGCCTTCACCACTGGCCTCTCCGCTTGGAGCCATAAACACCCTTAGAAGATGTATTAGTTATCTACTATTGTGTAACATTTACTCTAAAACCTAAAATGATAAACATTTATTATCTTGTAGTTTGTGTGAGCCAGGCATCTAGGAACGACTTATCTGGGTAGTTCTGGCTCAGGGTTTCTAATGAGGTTACAATCAAGTTGTAATCTGAAGGTTTGACAGGGTCTGGAGGGTCCACTCTAAACTCACTCATGTGGCTGTTGCCAAGAGGCCTCGATTTCTTGCCACATGGGTGTAGGTCTCAACATAAGGCTGTCTGAATACCCTCATAACATGGTAGCTGGCTTCTAAGAGACAGCACAGAGGAAGCTGTGTTGTCTTTTTTGACCAAATCTCTGAGTCACACACCATCAACCCCCTTTAATTTTATTTGCTAGAAGCCAGTAACTAAGTCTAGCCCACGCTCAAGGGAAGGGAAACTAGGCTCCACCTTTTGAAGGAAAACTGTCAGATCTTGTGGACAAATCTTAAAACCACCACAGAAGATAATTAGATAGGGCTAAGGGATTATAAAATGTGTTTACATTGCCTTTATGAAAAAAAAAAAGTCTAATTCCACTAGGATGCATCAACTTAACAGTAATCAGACACCTGCAGAATGCAAAAAACTCTCAGAGTTGAGATCACAGATTTCATGTTTGTTAATGTATTAATGGGCAGCCACGGCAATTGGTTCCCATACCTTAAGTCTTAAGAAGGAGAAGGAACACACCAGACCAAAAGAAGTCATCTCATCTTGCTCAAACCCCTGTTTTACAGTGAATCAGTTCTTTAAGAGACATGTACTTTATGGGGAATGCTATGCATGTTGTTAACAGATAAACAGAAATGACGTTTAATTTCAAGCTCCATTAGTGAGAACAAGGGAATAGTGAGAATGGTGAGAACAAGGTCAGCCAAGATGGTAAAGGACAAAAGTACTTCATTTCCAATCACTTAAAATAGTGTACAAATGCAGCAGCTAGGATAATGTTGAGTGCTTGCCAACTTAAAATAGAAGGGATTATAGGAAAGAACTAGAAAGCCTTGATACCAGAAGATCTCAAAATGCTCTATTTTCTATTGAAATAATTGTTTTTACAGCAAGCATTTGGATCATCTAGACTAGATATCTATAGCCTATAGGCCGAATCTGGCCTGCTGTTTATGTAAATAAAGTTTTATTGGAACACAGCCATGCTCATTCCTTTACACATTTACCCTGGCTGTTTTCACAGTACAGCAGCAAAGCTGAGTAGTTGCAAAAGAGGTTCTATGGCCCACAACACCAAAAGATTTACTATTTGGCCCTTTACAGAAAAAGTTTGCCAATCTTATAGACTCAAGATGGGGATATATGAGCATTATTAACTTCATTACAATAATCCCAAAGCTTTTATGATAGATTCTCTGGGCTTAAAGACAGATCTAAGGGAAAAAATGATGATCAAGAGACTGGCAAAAAGCATGCCATTATTTGTTAAAACTTGCTACATTTAGGGCAATATGACTAAAAGTTAATGAGAGTATTTCCTCTCATCCCATAAGTAAAAATGTAATCTGGAAGTAAGTCAGTACTCTTTAGTATGTAGTTGATAGAAAAGAACCTTAAACTAGTTTCATGAAAAAGAGGGAGAGATATGTATCGGCAAATAAAATTAAAGGGAGTCAGAACCTGGGAATTTGAACACCATTCTTCTCTTTCTTTATGATTCTGTCTCTCTCCCTTTCCCACCTTTCCTGCACTCCCTGCTACACCCCAATCCGGTTCCTCTTTCTCTGTTGCCTTCAGTTTTTCTGCTGCAACTGAGTTTTCTCCATGTCATAAGGAGTGTGACTCCTGGAAGCTCCAAATATATGATTCCTGTCATCACTAGAGCAGCCAAGACAGCATTTCTCTTATCTAACCTCAGTATAGAAATCCCAGAAGATGAAGTACAATGATTGGTTTGGGGCCCACTCCAGTGGTTACAGGGTTAAGCCTTTCTACAGATGAAGAACAGAAGAGGAAATGGTGTGAAGACAAAATGACAAGCAATGGATGGACACAGCCTACTCCATAGTACCAACTGGCCCTGCCGTAATAGTTAGTGACAAGAACCAAGGAAATTCTAAGAGGATATTCCATCTCTTCCTTGGCTTAGGCATGGCTCTTGTAAATCATAATTATTTAATATATTCTGATTTGAAAACCTCTCTAGGTTTCACAACTCCATTTACTTGTTTCTCAAGAAATTCTTTATTCTTCATGCTATACTTGATGCTTCATAGAAGATAGACATACAATGTTACATTTTCCTTTGACCATATCTTTCTCAGGGCAAATAATTCCAATTTCTTTGTTCTTCCTCAAGACTCTATGGCTGAGAGTTCACTCATTTTTGTTTGTTGTTTTTTTTTTTTTTTACTTCTGTAACATTTGTTGTTGGTGGTGGTTGTTTTTTTTTTTTTTGGTGTTATGCGGGCCTGTCACTGTTGTGGCCTCTCCCATTGCAGGGCACAGGCTCCGGACGCGCAGGCTCAGCGGCCATGGCTCACGGGCCCAGCCGCTCCGCGGCATGTGGGATCTTCCCGGACCGGGGCACGAACCCACGTCCCCTGCATCGGCAGGTGGATTCTCAACCACTGCGCCACCAGGGAAGCCCTGTAACATTTGTTTTTGACAAATTTAAAACACATCTTCTTAATATATGAAACTCAGAATGTGACACTGGGTAATGATCCATACAACCCTGGCTATATTTAGAATTAACATTGGAATCAGATTCACCTGGGAAGAAATCCTAGCTCTGTGACTTACGTGTTGTATGATCTTTAAATAATACTCTCATTTCATAGATGAGGGTTATAAGATTTCATTTAGTAAATATTTATTGAAGTGCTTGGGATATCAACAATGAACAAGAGAAATAAGTTCTCCACCTTCACAGAACGCGTATGTCAAGGAGAGTATAGACACATTGATAGGCTATTTCCATGTCCTGTGGGAGGTACTGTGATATGAAACACAGGATGCTATAAGGGGACATAGAAAAGATATTCAGCCTAGACAGGGGTGGGGGTGAAAAGTAGACACTTCCCAGAATTGGTATTAAGGTGGGACCTAAAGCAGTGAGCCAGGGAAAGGAGAGGAGAGTGAATAGTGATTGAACAGTGTTTGGGGGTAGCAAATTTATCATAATACAGGAGAGCATGGTGATTTAAAGGAACTGAACGTTAGTCAAGTATTAGTCAGGAATCTTCAGGTGGTGAGTGGCAGAAATGCATTTCCAATTGGCTCAACTGAAAAAGTAGAATTTACTGGCTCATTAATCAACCTGTGGGTCTACTTGGCTGGCATCAGGGATGGCAAGATATAAAGACTAAAAAAATGTCACAGTTCTCTTCATCTCTGCCCCTGACTTTTGCTTGTCTTTGCAGGTGAGGTTTATTCTCTACTTCTGTAATTATTTTCTCCACACAACTGAGAAAATAGATACCAAGTGATGTGAATTTACAAACGGTAGCTTTGCTATTGAAAAGGAAGGAGAGGTGCTATTTTCCATTTGCTCCAGGCTGCAAAAATGTCAGTAATTGTGCAGGGTCTGAGATTTACCTTACAAGCTAACAAGTTAGCCTGCCACAGTTACATGGATGCTGGTAGAAGACTCTAGACTGCTGGCTCAAAGACATGTAATTCTCATGGCACAGCGGGGCAACGTGAGCTTACTGTTCACATCAGTCCCCCCTTGGTCCCCTAGCATCATGGGGACGATGTGGAGCACCCCAGGTAGATGTTGCACCCACAGTGGGCTTGTGTCACCCCTAAGGATCTCTGATCTTAAGAAACTTTCTATCTTAGAGAGGGACTGCTAGCAAACCTGCTCAAATTTCACCCTGCGGGGAGACATTATCTTTATTATTCTAGCCAGGGAACAAAAATGTCCTCTGACCCTATCTCTAATGTCTGGCTGTTTGATAGGCAAATATCCTTGAAAAGATAGTCCAGGATAAAAGCTGTCACAGGATGTGTAGAAACACCACGGAGAATTGCCCTCCAACCAAAATCCCAGGGAAGGAATTGAATTGGTGTGTCTTGGGTCATGTGCCCATCTTGGATCAAGCACTTTGTCCCAGGATATGGGGTGATATTATTGGCCCTGGTCAAAATCAACTTCCCACCCAAAGACAGGAGTCAAGGTCGGTTACTAAGACATTGGTGCTTGACAAAGATGAGTCGTATTTATTATGATTCAGAATTAGAGTGCAAATTGTAAGGCTGAAGAAGTAAGATGGGTTATGAAGAACTATGTAGTCATATTAAGGAGTTTGGAACTTTTCCTATGTGCAATAGGGATTTATTAAATAATTTTATAATGGGGTAGTGTTAGTGTTATCTTTAGAAATATCACACTAGCACAGATTTTAGGGATAGGAGAGGGTAAATGAGGAGACAAGTTAGGGGACTATTACAATAGTCCAGGTAATAGATAACAAAGACCTGAGCCAGGACAGTAGGGATGAAAAAAATGGACAAATGTAAAGATATTTTGGTAGCATCAATAGGGAGAGAAGACAGAATCAAGGACAAATTTTGCTTCTGTTTTGGGAAACTTAAGTGAATTGAGATTCAGAACCTAGAAAGAGAAGTAAGTTTTAGGAAGGAAAGAAGGCAAATTCAACTTTGAAAATTATAAATTTAAGGTAGGACGGGTCATAGAAAGCTAGGTTGAGGAGATGGATTGGGAGACATGTCCAAGACATGAGAGAGAAGTAGGCTAGATAGAGAAAAGGCTCCAGGACAAAAGCTGAAAAACACTGATATTTAAGGGGCAGGCAGAAGAAGAGATACCTGGAAAAAAAAAAAAAAAAAAAAGTTGGGAAAGAGTAGCCAGGATGGTTAGAAGAAAACTAAGAATAGATAGTAGAAGGGAAGCCAAAAGAAGATAATTCAGGAGTAGAAATTGACCTCTTTTTTTTTTTAATGCTGTGCAACATGCCATACAACAATGTACCGCAAGGTAATGAGAATTAAAAACAAAACAAAAAACTCAAAGCTTCAGGAAATCAAAATTCTTTGGTTGTAAGATAAGAAAGGAATTCCATCAAACTTAAAGGAGCACTGAGGGGATAAAGTGGGTCCTTTTTTCACATTTCTCACACTAGGAAGGCATTCAGTAAGTGTCCATCATTTTCCTTTATAACAGTGAGTCACTGTGACCTCCACGTGGCTCAGATTATACTCTTACTCCTAGATCTTACTCAATCACTCATAAATATCCAGTCATTACATCTGTACTAATATAGCATTTTTGTGCTCCACTGTACTTGGCCTTAAAAAAAGTATGTTTTTTTCCCTTCTGATTATGTCACTGGTACCAAATCCTTTGACATACAGGTTGCACCAAAAGTCATAGATTAATTGGCAAGGTAAATACAAGTGACATTTTATTTCTGCTCATCTCATTAATGTAGATCAGTTCTGGGTGATGAGTTCTCTTCCACACATTACGTTAAACAGCCCTATAACTTGGTGCCATACAGAGTAGAATGGTTTGCGATTGTTCTGTTTGCCTTCCCAGGGAGGATTCAGTAGTTTTTTTGTTTATTTTGTGTGTTGCACATGACACTCTCTTACATTTCTCTTTTTTCTTCCTCCAGAACTAGCTCAGATAAAATAAAAATTCTTAGCTCTTCCTTTAGAAAAGGGGGGGAAAAAAACTCATGTGCCAATCCAAGTCAAGAAAGATTGGGAAAGGCATTTTATAATTCATTAATATACATTGGTTCCTCTTAAAATTTTTTCCTTTTATGAAAAAGAACTGAATAATGTTACAGGATCAGAAACTAATAAAAAATCACATACGTTCAAAGATTTATCACTTGCTTTTTATAGCTTTATTGACTATTACCAAGTTTCAAATAATTAAATACTGCAATTGGGACATTAAAAATACAAACTAATTTACCAAAATAATTGTATTCTGAATATTATGTACAATATTATACATTTTACATTACATAAAGGGTTTTTATACATAAAGGTAAGATTTGATTCATGATTACCGAAAACCCAAAATACATTTGAATAAAACATTCCTATGCATACATACATAATCACTCAACTGGGATAATCAAAACCATACATGAGTGTGGTTATTAAAAAATAAAATTACATTCATATGATAATGGTAGAAATTGAAATGTTTTTATTGATTTGAAAGTACTATTATAAAACCACACACATAAGAATGATATAACCTAACTCTATTTCATTAAAAATCTTTATACTGGAGACTGCAATATGTCTCTATCCCATGGGAAATTTTTGATTTTTAATATTTTTATTTTAAGGGACTTGTATAATTCGTAATCATTAAAAGTCTATCCATGGGCATAAAGCAGACCCAATCCCAGCACAGAGAAAAGCAGACCCAATCCCAGCACATGAGGGTCAACCATACCACCATGTGTATTTCACCATATAGTTTTTGAAAAATACCCTATTCAGTTGTACAATTTGATATGTCTTCATATTCATGCTTGTCATCAGTGATTACATACAGAGGCACAGAGCTCACAGGGGAAATATATATTACTGTAGAGAATTAGATACTAAAACAAAGCTATCACCGGGTGACTACAGGAAAAAAAGGGGTGCTCACGTGGAAAACGCCACCCATACACACTAAATTAGTTATTAAACAAGGTGTCAGTCCTTCAAAAAGGTTAATACGCTGATGTGTCATACCTTGTTTGAATCCTGAAATATCTAAGTCCAGAATACTGTCAAGTGAGTTTTAGTTCTATCTCACATTTAAATTTAATTCTTCTCAAGAGGAAGAGCTGTGATTTTAAGTAAAGCCAAACATTTTTTCTAACTGATCTGAAAAGCCTGAAAAAAATGTCTTTATAACAAAAACGTCTTTCTAACTGTATGTCACTCTGTCCATGAATCTTATCCTAGAGATACACAGACTGGTGAAAATTCTATCAGAACTATGCATAAGAACCTCAGAAAGGCAGCAATTAGTAAACTGGCCATTCTCCTTAATGTCTGTACAGCATTTTTCAGTATTCTCTATCCTGCATTTCATCAAAGGCAAACAACAGAATGCTTGGAACGTAGAAGACAGAGAAGGAACAAGTTGAAACATATACAAAATCAATGTCTTCTCCAACATCACATAATCTATGAAAAATGAGACTCAGAGCCTAAGGTCTGCTTTATTGTTTTTCTTCTCGTTCCTGTTTTGCTTGAATATAAAAAGAAGCTCTAACCTAGGTTAACAAAATATATTCATATAAATGTATGAGCATTTCTAATACAAAAGTTAAAAAAAAAAGTCTAAATTCTTAATTTTTGTAGTTAAATATCCTAGAGTTCAGTAGGCAGATTTATTTTTGAGCAGCTTGAAAAGAATCCGTGGGCTGAGCTCCGTCTGTGAAATCGGACACGGCTACATTTCAGCTCTTTGCCGAGATTTCTCAGCGGCAGCGGCTCCATCCTCCTCCTCCTCCTCTTCTTCCTCGTAGTGCTCCTCTCGGCCTTTGGGGTGGTTGTCATCTCGAACTTCTTGCTCTTCTCCATCATTGTTTTTCTCATCGGCCTTGAAGTTAAAAAGAATAAAAGGAAAACTAAGAGAGCGGGCGCAGAGTTAGTGGTATAAATAACTCCCTCTAAAAAAGACACCCCAAAAAACCAGTATGAAGTTATTCATTTTTGGAGAAAGAAAGCAAGTGAAGAAAAATGTTCCAACAGGTGAGAGTGCTACAGTCTTTTCTAATCTTCACGTTGTCACAAATTTTCCTAGCTCTAGGTTGGCCTGTTAAACTCTACGGCACCTTAGATGTACCCACTGGTATCTTTCCAACTATACATACGTATCTCCCGTACTTGCGCGCACAGGCACACAAGCGCAATAGAAATAGGTAGATCCTACGCGTACATTTTCATCATTTTCACCATAGGTCTCTTCAGCATTATGCTCCAATTCCCTTTTTTTCTCCTCAGTCAAATCTTCCTGAACCTAAAACAAACCAGAGACATAAGGTGACACCTTGATCATTTCAACAGTTGCAACAACATGTTTTGATTTCCCAAAAGTTCATTCAAAGCAGCAGAGACAAAATCAAACTAAAAATAAATTTCAAGAGAAAGAGATTTGACTGGTCTATTAGCCATGAAGAAATGTATAATACACCTACCACAAAAAAATCAATGTGATTCAGAATCTAGGACTTTTGTGTTTTGAGTTTCTGATTTGTTTAACACTCCAAGTATAACACCTGAAGAAATTCACCTTATAAAATTAAATGGGAGAACTGTTAGAAATCTGAAGGCTCTGACAGAATGTAAATTCTTGCAAAGACAGGAACCATCTGTCTTACTCAACTAACTGCCTTCAATGCCAAGATGCATACTTGGCACACTGCAATTGCTTAATAAATATTGTTGAATGAATGAGTCAATGAATGAATCAATGAATCAATGCAAAAAATAGCTGCTCTGTAAAGGCACAGAAATCAGGCACCACTACCTATATATAGTGTAGTAGAAAACCGAGGAAAACCTGTGTATATACGTTTCTATAATTAAGAATAAACTCCTCTGGCTAAAATATCTAAAACACAGAATACAATCATTTCAATTTCTTCATAAAATAGTTATTAAGCTACCTCAAATCCCTACATCTCTTTAGTGTTCTAACACATTTCTGTTTTAAGTAGTTTTCTTCATGTATGCTACTACTATTATGTGTCATTGATTTTGATTGTTTTTTTTCAAAATGCAAATCAAAGAAAGCATCTAAATATTTTTGCTAAATAATCTCTATGTAATGATCACATTCCACACAAATAGAGGGTAAAATATTTTCTAACTTATCTATTCTGAAAACGATACATAGGCCAAAAGGTTTAAGTCATTTGAATACATTTCAAAAAATCGCTGACTTCCAATTAAGCATAATGCAGTGTCCAGGTACCAGAAAGAACCCTGATCTCTCTGAGGAGAGTGGCATAAAAGTAAGTCTTCTTGAATAACACACAAAATTACCTAATTTTGGGGGGCGGAGTGTATGTGTGATAAATATCCCAGAAACGGGCAAGGCAAGGAAAGTATGCAGGTGTTATAATTAAGGCACGACTAATTAAGGGCTGCCTCAAGGTGTCCAGCCCAGGTTCAGCAGGATGAACTGCAACCCACCAGACTCACCTTGGAGGGACCCTGGCCTGTTAGGAGCTTACCAAGATGACCCTTCAAAGGTGCCCTAACAGAGCCCAGCCTTCAAGAACCTCTTCTAACCAGTCAATTGTTGGCTGGACTCTCAGCCCCTACAGCACGCTGGCACCAAATAAATACATTGTGGGGACAGGTGTAGAGTATACTTTGTATTCATGTGTCCTGGCAGAGCAAGCTATAAAGAAGACACCTCTGTCTTACCTGCAGTTTCTATCAGTGGCCAATGACATCTCTTCTGCCCTTAGTCATGGAATCTCATCACAGCATTTCCCAGGACATTGTAACGAAAACAGTGAAGCACTTATTTCAGACTATATTAAGGTCTCACTAACTGAAAATTGCTGAAGTGTCCCCAGTCAATTTCAGTGAACAGACATGTCTTCTACAGCCTTAATAATGAAAATATACTAGTGAACACTAAACATGCTTTAGTTGGGGTTGGGAGGGAACTGCCTTGAAACCGTGGTATGGTGAAAACAACGAGTGTTGGCAAACTTTTGCTGCAAAGGGCCAGAGAGTTAATATCCAGACTTTCTTGGCCATAAGGTCTCTAGCAACTACCCAACTCTAGTGCAGCAGCAGCCTTAGACAACATGTACACAAAAAGGCATGGCTTGTGTTCCAATAAGGCTTCACTTATAAAATAGGCCCAGGCCTGCAGTCTGCCAACCCCCTAACGCAGACCATGGAGTCAGGCAGACCTGTGTTAAAACCTTCACTCCTCAACTCTCTGGGTTGGATGAACAATAAGGCCATTTGTTTTTACTGTGAAGATTTTCAAGCACACACAAATAAAGACAATAATTCAATAAACTTACAGCCATCACCAAGGCTCAAAGGTTACCTCAATGTTGCCACACTTGCATCACCTATCACTTTTCTTTATTTTCTGATGAATTATTCTTAAAATTCTAGATATCATGTAATTTCACCCCTACTCATCTCGGAGTGTATTTCTAAACACACTGGACTTTTCTTATATAACCATAATGCCATTATCACGTCTGATAAATAATTCCATGGTATCATCTAATGTCTAGTCCTTACTTACATTTTCCTGATTGTCTTAAATATGTCTATTTATAGTTGGTTTGTTCTAATCATGATCCAAACAAAGGCCACAACTAACACCAGTTCTGCTCCCCTCTTTTTCCCTTAATGCTATCTTGAATTGTTGTCCAGTAAAATGACCCACATTCTGGATTTATTTGCTTCTTTAAGGTATCGCTTAACTCATTTTTTTAGCCTCCACATTTCTTATAAAAGGAAGTTAGCTTAAAGGCTTGAATGAATTCAGATTCAATTTGCAAAACAAGGACTTTTCAGAGGTGATGCTGTAGATTTCATATGTTCATCACATCAGGAGGCATATAATGCTTGTCCCATTTTTAGTGAAGCTAAGGTTGGCCAGTGAGCTCAGAGAGCTACAGCCTGATCCCTCTATGGTAAAATCCCCTGACCTCCATCCATCTGGTGATATCATCCATTGATGACTGCTCTTAAATCAACTGTTTTAATTAGGGGTTACAAAACTGGTGACTTTCTAATTCCATCATTCCTTCTGTATTGACTAACTTCTATAAAGAAAAACTTGCCCATATCAGCTATTTAGTTACTATACTTAGTATACTTAATCATGGTAGCTTTTAAAAGCAGACCTGGGTAGGGTCTAATCATGGTTCTAACAATAACAAGCTGTGTGACCTCTGAAAACTTACCTAACCTCTCTGAAGCTCAAATGTCTTATCTGTCAAAGAAAGGGTTAGATAAAAAGCAGTGATTTTTAATTTTCTCTGTGTGTGTGTGTGTGTGTGTGTGTGCACGTGCGTGTGGGGGGGGGACGGGTAGGGGGAGTCATGGACCCTTTTAACACTTTGGTTAGGAAGTCTTTAGTAAATGGGCAGAGGTATACATAATTTTGCATGGAAGTTTCAGGAGGTTCAGACTTCCCAAAGTCTAGCTACAGACCTGACCTGTCGTAGGCCTGCTTCTCTAAACAGTGTGCTCCTAAAACATCAGCATCAGCTGGGGGGCTTGTGAAAAACTCCAACTCCTACACCCCACACAGATAGGATCAAAATCTCCAAGGGTAAGGTCTGATCCAGGAATCTGTATTTTTTTACAGACTTTCCAAGGTGATTCTTAGCCACAGCAAAGCCTGAGAGCCATTCGCTTGAGTGACAATGAATGTCTCTGGCTAGAGAGATAAACACCTGTTTATGAGTTCTGTCTTCTCTTCTCTTGGGATCTACTGTAGGAAATTTAGGTTGTTGACCAGTTGTCAATATAATCTGAGGTGGGAACCACTGATTTAAGTTACTTTTTAATTTAGGGATTGCACAAATGAAAATTTTGTAGATTTTCAAATTTATAAATGTACCTTTTCTATTCTAGTAGTATATTCTTCATGTTTGGGGCAAAAGTAATTCACATCCATCTTAAAGGCACTGCTGAAATGGGACAAAGTGATATGGAGTTTCTCATTTTAAAATATGCTTACACTAATAACCAGAAGCCAAACGTGACTCTTTTACAATGTAGACACGCCAATTATGTCTTCCACACTTGACCCTCTTTATTATCCTGCTAAAGCCGACGCAAACATTTTGTTAAATATCTCCCTACACCGCTCCTCATTACTCATTACTGAAATCTAGTGTTTTAGGCATTTTAGAAATGGTTCCTATGTGATGTGGCAAAGTTTGATAAATAGCGAAAACTCAACAAGATAAAACAGATCTTCTGAATCTGAAATGGGCTTTGGCTAGCTACCCAGTCCCCGTATGTATTCGCGCCTTTCTCTGATGCATCAAAGATGTTACGGGATGAGCCAGGAACCAGAAGGCTGCACCTTAAGTAGTCAAGAATCCTGGAATCCAAAGAAGTGGATGGGATGTGACAATGGAAGGGCCTTCCAACAATGACCATATGGTGGTGAACACCCCTGGCTTGCCAGCGAATGTTTAATAGGAGAGTTTCTGCTATCTGGACAGCTTCTTGATGTGGTGATTCACAGGCTGACATACCACTAAAGGGAGCTAGGTAACCCTGTACCTGCTCTTACGTAAGTGTTCAGATCAATCTGTTTTCAGTTAGATGGGAGAAACTGAGCACTTGGGTTTTTCAAAGAGGTCATTTAGTCTCTCTATATTTTTAAACATTTAAATAATTTTAAAGCACACATAGTACTTTTTGGCAATGTCATAGTTTGTCTCGTTTGCTCATAAGGATATAAAAAAATCTGTAAAGTAAGCAACATGAGGATGGGCTCACCATATGAATGTCTTTCACTCTAAGGATCCCAAACAGTAAACAATGAATGCGTGTTAATAGCCATCAGTCTTTATGTCTCAGAAGGATAACACTGTTGCACTCAGATAAGAGAAGGCAGGGAGAATGCACACTTGTTTTGGGTCCTCTACTCTCAGAGTTCAATCAGTCTGATGGGCTGTACCTCTGAACAGGTATAACCCTGGCAAGATGCAACTCCTCCCTAGGAGCAAATGTGACAGAAGTCAGGCTGACTGTGGGCTGGAAGGGAGGGGACCCGACGGCAGCAATGGGCCTTACATCCCAGGGGTCAGCTGGGGCAGTGGAAGACTCTGAGGCTTAAGGAAGATAAGAATGATGCAAATCACACAGCGTTTTACGGTTTTCAGTGCTCACACACACAGCACTTGTAAACAACATGCTATGTGTTCTCACGTATTGCATCCCTCTTTGTTTTTCTTATTTTGCTGCAGTCTGCTGAGAACTTCGTCTCTGTCACTAGTCCTTGCCTGGTATGTGGAAGTGCTTCTCCCTCCTCAAGGGAATAGCTGAGAACAATGGAAAGAGGTGGGAAAATCCAATAACTAATCACCACAGGAACTACCGGAAAAATATAACGCAGCCTGAGCAAGGGGCGCTTAGGGGGCAGAGGGGAAAGGTACCCAGGGAAGAAGAGAGGCACGCTGGGCTTCTGCTGAGAGCTCACAGGGCAACCACCCTAAATGAGAGGGCGTGGCGACCTGGAGCCTCTGTGCGAGGGTTAGGAAGTGGGGACGGGGTGCCACAGCTAGGAGCTCTGGGCAGGAAACTAGGGGTCAGGCGCAGGGAGGGGGAAGGGCTCCAGTCAGTCAGCCCACCTGAGGGACGAGGGACGGCGGCCTGGGGAGCAGCTGCCCGGCGTCGGGCACCAGGCTCTACCTGGTCACCATCCTCCTTCCCTCCCGCCTCTCTGCCTTTGTTTTCTTTCTATCTTTGGTCCCGCTTGGATCCCAGGATTTCTCTCTCCACCTTACCTGATAGAATATAGAAGTTAAAAAAAAAAAAAAATCAGTAAATACTGATTAAAATTTTATGTTTACCCTTCTGAATTTTTAAAAAGGAGCCAAGGTGAATCTCTTCTCTTTTGATCTCCCAAAGATTCCTGGCATCTGACATAATGAAACAAAGTAATATTAGTCTAGACATCCTGTTACAAGAGAGGTCCAGATGAATATCTTTCTCTTGCCAAATGTCTTAATATTCAAGGCTGCTGGGTTCTCTAACGCTCTCTTCTGATAACACAGCTCAGGGGCTTCATTAGGATGAACAGCAGGATGAGAAAAAGGAGAGAGAATAAGAAGATAAAGCCAGGTAGATTGCACGTGACTAGAGGTGTATGTTGCCAATGACAGCAAAGAATGATGTTCTTTTCTGTTTTCCCGGTATAAACACAAATTTCAGCATCAGCTCTGAAAAGCTGATAAATGCAATCTAAATGAGACGGCAGACCTAGTCAAGGGAACCATGCCCGTGAGTGTAGCAGCTCGTGACTTCTGAGCGGGCTCTCAGGGGTTGGGGGGGCTTGTTCAGGCTGCCATTTGTCCATCCTCTCCTGCCGTTCCCCTTAGGGTCAGAGCCACACATCTGCAAGAGGCCTGGCTGAGAGGTGCCTCTGAACCAGGGCTTTAATCTGCTGCTCCATTTGCTGGTCCAGAGAGAGACTGAGGTTGGGGCCTTGGCCTCATTCGTATCATATTCCCGAGAACGGAGCTTCAGTGGTCCACACAGTACCCCGCCGTGACTAACCAGCTACAACCAACAGCGTTCATCAGTCAATTACATGATTGTGGCACCAAGATAGATAGATGCTCTATAAACCTAATTAACAATGATATGCCAGAGGTTTACAATAAAAAGCAAACTAAAATGAAATGTTAAGAAATTCCACCCAAGTGCATTTTACTCAACAGAGCTCCTTACATATTTTTCCTCTTCTTCTTTGTTAAACTTGATTAAGATGCTAAATTCTTAGAAGGGCAGAGGCTAAAAGGAGAGGCTATAAAATTTTTTAAGTGTCTGGAGGGTGTCAAGTGTATTCTGATAGACACCATGGGGTGCCCCTGTGACACAGGCACTGTGTCCATGTCTACAGGGAAAGTCTCTGGGGTTAGTCCAGACCCTCAGTGTGCAGAGCTTTGCTCTTCTTTCTTGTGAGGGAAATAGACAGGAGAAAATATTCTTACAAAGATCACATAAACCTAAGTCTGCCATTTCTGGAAGGCCAAGTGTCTTCTCAATTCAAAATTTCTAGGGAAAACCAGAGAGGAGGATTTTATCACCCCATTTTTGTTATCTTCTAACCAAATGTCTCCACGGCCTTGGTCCATTTCCCCTCGAAACCACCCTTCCTTTTCCAGCCTACGGCTCTCTGAACCTTTCTACAGAAGCCCTCGCGGCCGAGGTTTGTTTCAGGTGAGCGTGAGGCCCCAAACGGTCTGGCCTCCTGCCCTCCCCCTTCCTACCTCCTCTTCCCCCTCTTCCTGGTACTGGTCATCCACATTGTCCTCCTGCTGGTCTGGATTTCCTGCCATCTGTTGAAACAAAAGGGGAGGCTCAGGTTACTGAACACTGGAGATGGGTTGTACAGTCTTCTGGGACAAAGAACAGGCAGGCCACCATGAACAGTACACTTTCAATGCATCAGTGGCCAGGAAATGATGACTAACCATTCCCAACACAAAGCCCAGGATGCCCATCACCCGCTCCCTCTGAGGGTGGGCATTTCACATGATGACCCCCCCAAAAAACCCAAAGAGGTGAACCTCCTGTCCATGAGGTTATGGCTACCCTTTTGCGTAAAACCAGGCATTTGTTAAAATACCCGAGTTAAAACCACCCTCCATCGTGGCATCCGCTTACCACCAAATGCTCCTCCATTTCTGCATTCCCTTGCTTTTGGTGACTTTGTTTCTGCTCTTCATTTTCATCTGGCAGGTTTTCTTCCCTCACTTGCCCGGCTTCCTCAAATTCATCCTCCCCTTGATTATTAGGGTCGTCTGCTGGGTTTATATCCTCTACAGCTGCCCTCTGTAAAATTTTAATGAAAAGCAACCACCACTTCAAATTCCAGGATCAAGTTTAATTTCATTTGAAAGGCCACACACTGGCAGAAAATGAAATTGTCCTTCACCAGATTGTTCAGACCTATCCTTGCCAAGACTCACAAGTATTCATCCCACTGTCAAAAGATAAAGCCTCTGCTTTATTTGTCAGAGACTGATGCATCAGAATTAAGTTCACATAGCATTTCTTTCCTGCAAGCGATTCCAAAATAGTTCTCAAAACTCTAATATCACAAGTAGTATGAACATAAATAGATGACAAGAAAAACAGTTAATGAAAGCCAAAGGACCAAGTAGGAGAAATAATTAAAATAAGAGATTTAGATAGGCAAATAGTAACTTCTTTCACTGGTATGTTGATTTTTTGACAGACGAGTTACTGTTTGCAAAACAGCTGTTACATGTAAATGAGTGAAAAGCAGTTGAGGAGAGAGGAAGCCCGCACCAGAAAGGACCCAAGAAGAGGGCCCACGAGGAGACAAGAGGAGGCTAATTCACAAGCAGACAATCACGTTCTAGTGTGGATCACATTTCTTTATAATGAACACTACCGTGAAGCTGAGAGAGGCTGCACTGGCCAGAGACAGGAGAAAAGGGACTGGGCTAACCCAGCCTCCGGCAATAGATTTTGAAAACTACCTCCCCTCCCCGCCCCACCTCTCAAGTAGTAGTTCTGTTATTGTATTCAATGAATGCCCTTCACATTATCAACTTTAGAATTATCTGGATGTCCCACTTATGCTCCCAAAGCACCTTTCAAAATAATACATGCCCTCATAAAGATTCAGATTTTAGAGCCTGAGCCGGGCAGAAATGGCGATGCTTGCAAGAGCTTCCCTGATCACACCAGGGTCATCAATAGGGCACTTCACTGAAGCAGCAAATGCTTCCCAGAGACGGTGAAGCCTCAGAGTGAGATTTAGTCTCCAGACCACGAAATTCTACTTCAATTCACCTCAGAGCCTTGAACATGTACAAGAGCTCACTGCAGTCTCAGCTGATGTATTATCTGCACATCCCTGGCTATATACTTTGTTCAAGAGCAAAATGACACTTTTCTTGGGAATACAGAGAGTGACAAATCATAACCTTCACACTAAACTCCAATTACTCCACAATCTTGTTATATGGATCACGTTTTGTATGTTATCAATAAACTGTGTGGAAATATAGGAAAAATGTAACACATTTTCTTCAGAAAAAAAGTACAAGATGTCTTTTGCAAAAGTACGTGAAAACGTACACATTAGTTCCAACTCTAACCAAGTAGTAAAAAAGGTTAAATAGGCATGGTTGTTACATTCAAAAAATAGTTAGATGATCAATTAAATCTCAGTAAAGCTGGACAAAGATGTTTTTACTTTAAAAATAAATGAATTAAGTATGAGACAAAGAGAGGGACAAGCAGGCTAATAATTTCTAATTAAGAGAAAGCATGGGGGCTTCCCTGGTGGCGCAGTGGTTGCGCGTCCGCCTGCCGATGCAGGGGAACCGGGTTCGCGCCCCGGTCTGGGAGGATCCCACATGCCGCGGAGCGGCTGGGCCCGTGAGCCATGGCCGCTGGGCCTGCGCGTCCGGAGCCTGTGCTCCGCAACGGGAGAGGCCGCAACAGAGGGAGGCCCGCGTACCACAAAAAAAAAAAAAAAAAAAAAAAAAGAGAAAGCATGGTAGAAAGGTTTCCCAGTGTGTTATCTAGAGCAAGTCAACTGATGAAAGGAGAGTAAAGGATTATGCAGTCAGGTAAGCAATCGAAACACACAGCATTTCTCAAAGTCAGTGACTGGAATACCCACCCTTCCTCTGTCCCCTCCATCGCTCTCAGGATGCTCTCAGGCGTTTGCACACTCGCTTTCTTGCTCTCTCATGGACACTCTCTTGCTCTTTCACATCCTCTGGCTCTCTCACACTCTCCTGCTATCTATAGCTCTTGCTGTTTCCTGAAAATATTTCAGGGCTAGGGTTCCCTGGAGCATACTCTGAGAAATGCCAATTCAGGGGCTGGTGGGTAAATGTGTTCTGCCACCTCTCAGTGCAAGTTATGTGCAAAAGCTGTTTCCATCAGGGTGGCTTCAAGCATCTATCAGGAAGACCTTCTCAATGTTTATCAAGGAAGAATATGGACAGGGCCCATAGGATAGCACAGACTGAATTTTATTAACATGGTGGTGAATTTCCTAGCAAAAGATGACAGGAGAGCTAGGATTTTACACTGTGAAAATCACCTACACATAAGCATAAGGACACACTCATTTGCAGGCAAGGCCAAGGCCCCAGACCACCCAACTGAATTGGGAGTCTTGGTCCTTTTTGAGTAAACAAAAAGAACATTTCTGGTTACTATATCTCTATCTGCTAATATTCTAATTTTTCTATAGCATCATGGTGTCCGGGAAATTTCTTTCATTTCTCAAACCTCACATTCTTATCTGTGTATTTATTAAAATAGTCACTGGACTATTGGGAGATTACAGAGAGTCACATGACACACATTCACACCCTAGCAGACTGCTCAACATGCTCCATAGTGGTTAATCTCCTTTCTCTGGCTCTCTCTCCAACTCCCACAGTTGCTTTTTTTTTTTTTTTTCATCTTTCAGAACTACTACATATTTCAATGCCTCTTTTTTGCTTTTCTATTTTAATTTGACTAATCTAAAAGTCCCCAGAGGGAAACTCCTTGGATGTTTTCCCAGAGCAACCTTTAACCCATTCTCATCACACACACACACACCCCCCATGGTTTACAGTTAACAACATTGCTCATATCATATAATTGTGTAAGCCACCTTCCTTCTGTGCTGATGAAATAACAGACATATCTGGAGCCAGAGTCACGGTGTCAGGTAAACCTTCACGTTTCCTTTCTGCCTTTTGAGTTCCCAAGTGTCACGACCGGAAGAGAGGACACTTACATCTGCCTCGGATTCTGGGTCAGCCTCGTGGGGCCCTTGTTCTTGAAGCTCATGTCCATTCTCTGGGTCTTCTTCTGCCTCGTCTTGGTGCTGGTTGTCTCTCTCATAGGCTAGCAAATCAAAGGAACTAATATCAGCCCAAACAAACAGACAGGATTCTTCCTTTCAAAGCAAAGCAAAGTCACCAGCGGGCTTTCCTGCAGACCACTTCACCCACTCTCTCCTCCTGCTAGGTTAGCCCAACATAAGGTCACCTTCCTTTAGGTTCAGCTTTTCTGGAAAAGTTATGCCCTTTCCCCAGGCCTTGTGTCTACAGAGATAGTGTGAAAAGGCCTTGTGTCTACAGAGACAGTGTGGGTAAGTGACACCATTCTAACTCTCCAAAAACAAATGTTTACAACAAAAGCGGCATTTCCCCCCCATTATGCCATAAACAACGATCAAAACTTTCTTGATAAAATAAAGCCCAGTCAATTGGACATCATTAAAATTATCAACTAATTTTTGGTAATGTCAGAGAAAATGGCAAGGCACTGAAAAAAGAAACTGATGCTATTTCAGGAAATGAAAGAAATAACAACCCCATTTGTGGAGGGAGCTAAAGAAACAAATTCAGCCCGTTGTCCTGTGTTCTCTGAGGTGGCGGTAATGACGATGCCACAAGCATTGCGTGTTTATACTCACACACACATTTACTTGCTACGTTTTGAAAAAAATTATTTCAATTAAGAGAATTTATTGATAGATAAGAGCACACAAAGAGAGGAACAAATAAATTCTTTCGGTAAGATGCAAGAGGAAAGTTAAACTATAGGGAGAGTATTCGGCCTGTAGAAAATAAAGATGCAGGTAACTTTCCATCAGGTTTCAAGTGCACCAAGGGATCCATTAAATAAAAGAGAGAACAAATGGTTCTCTAGTCTTACTGATAATGGAACAAAAAAGCTTAAAGTGCTGCATGGGGGGACATAAGGAAAACAACTTCTTGACTATAAGGGCTATAAAATATCAGAACAGGCTGTAGAGGGAGTTTGGGTAATCACCTTCCTTTAGATTCTTTAGGCAAGGATACAGAGCTAAGTGTTAGTGTTGCCAGGGAAACGGTTACTGTCTAGTCCTATTAATCACAGTAAGCGGTATTTGAGAGATGACACATAGATGCGCACTGCAAATGAAAGCTACTATTGACTTAATTTGAAAAACTTTCAAGGCAATAATCTAAACACCTCCAAGGTAAGAAGAAAATGTAGAAGTTTTCCAAAGCATAACAGTCCTATGACAATGTGTTAGAAATAAGTATTTAGCATACAAAAAGCTTAAACTACCATTTCCTCTCTAAAATGTCAGAGAACAAACAGATTATCTTGCATGATTTAGGCTACCCATGTGAACTGTTTGGGAGGATTAAGAAAAGCATACCACCAACAACAAAAGACAGATGGTACTAAGTACAGGTATCCTCCACTTTTTGAAAGTTCGTTTTATGTCACTTCACTTTTACGAAAGACCTACATTAGTACCTGTTTTGGGTAACCGAAAGAATTCGGAAGAGGATTTCCAATTTTACGGAATAAGGTGAAAAGCAAAAATAGCGACTAGTGTTGGTTCTGCAGCGAGAGAGAGAGTCTCGTGGAGACAGTGCACACCCAGAGCAGAGCAGCGAGAGTGGCAACATCGAGCTCCTTCCCCAGGACCTACACTCAGCTCAGCGGCTCAGCATCAGCCCCCAGAGCTCTGAACTGTGCCTGTGAGCATCTGTGCTTTACCTCGATTTATTCTGTGTGTCCTTTAGCAAGATGTGTCCTATGGTAATTGCTTCTTTGCTTTACACCATTTCAGTTTACAAAAGGTTTCACAGGAATGCTCTCCTTTTAGAGAGCGGGAGAAACATGTATGCAGATACACATATAACTCTGAGTTGATATTATATATTACCAAGCAGTTTTATTAAAACATTCATCATCTAAGAAGCTCACCACCTCCTTCCTCTTCCTGGATGCCCTGGTCCTCTGCTCCCTGAACAATATCATTATCTACAGCATCATAACGAGCTTGCTGCCTGCAAGGGAAACAAACAATCATCACCTCAGGGACACAAATTAAGTAGCACAGTTTGACATAAGTCATTTATCTTTAAAGAGAGTTATCAATGAATTTTTCGACACTTTTTTAAACGCCATAAAAATATTTCTTACACTTATCCAATTAGGTTTAAGAAAGATTCCATATAACACTTTCAAAACATGCCTTATAAAAGATAAAATACCTTTCAAATGATAAAATAAAATGAAGTTAGCACAAAACCTGATAGGTTATTTTGAGACATACACTGTCATTTTTAAGCGGGGAAAAAAAATGTTGATTACTCTGAAAATTAAATGTTTGGAATGTAATTTTCAGGTAGTGGTTCTGCCTCAGCTACACGGGCAATAGGAGCCCTTCAGGTTCACGGGTAACAAATACAGGAAGCCGTCTTTATCCTGCTTGTGAACGCAAGAGGCGGGCTGCCTAGGCCCATCAGGAGGCTACCGTGTCTGGTCTGGGCGCTGCGGCCGACCCTCGGCGAGCACAGCCTGCCTCTGCTGGGCCGTCTCCCTGGCGAGGAGCTGTGACTGGTGCTGCTGCAGCAAGGGTCCCTGCAGCCTCTGCTGGGGCAGGGCCTCCTGGTGCTCCTTCGGCCGCTGGACCTCTTCCACCCGCCGCGCTGCCAGCCTCTGCTGCTCCAGCGGCTCCTCATACGGCGACTGGAATTTGGCGACCGGCTTGCCTGAAGGATACACCTGGGGGACAGAGAGTCGGTGCAGAGCAAGAGCTGTCAGGTCCCCTGGGTCCTCCCTTCGTCCGTTTCACGCGACACACGCAGAGGGCGGGGCTGGCTTATGAACACCTATCTGTCAGGTCAACTCTCATAATGGTCCAAAGCCACCCGCGGCTGGACTCCACTCCTGTTTCCCAACGCTCTGAATCACCCTTGGCTTCTTTCAGCAACTGGTCTTCTCCATTTGTTGGCATTAAGGCAGATTTTTAATGTGCTCCCTCTCAAATGGAGGAGGATGCAACAGAAGAAATGTTTCAACCCTAATTAAATTTATGCTCAGAAGGCTCTGGTATATGTGGGCACGTAATAACCTCAGACTAAATGGGGCACTTTGTGAGCTGAGGCTGAGGCTAAGGCTTTTCCATGAAGCGCTAAAGACCTAGGGAAGCTAATTAACTCTCGCAATGCATATACTAATCTCAGGCTAAGCGGAGCCAAAACAAGTCAAATTTCAGATTAGGGTGGAAAAGCAGAGAACCGTTTTTCTTCAAAGAAACCAAAAATGGATGAGAAGAGAGAACTTTCTGATTAAAGGAAAACCTGATACAGAAATTCTTCAACTCTGCTTCCATTAAGCCGCCTACCACTCCCTCCTCCACCACCCCCGCAACGAATACAAGTCCACACAGTTCTCACCAAAGGAAAGAGGGTGCATGGTTGAGGGAAATTAAACCTAGTGGGGAATTACCTTTGAGGAAAGCTATGAAGGACCCAAGACTGGGAGAGAGGCTTCTTCCTGCCACCTTTGCAACAATTTAAGAGTGCACCTGCAGGGGCCTTCACACCTTCCCAGCCAAAGCCTCTAGCGGCTTGAAGTCTTGGAAAGTTTGAGGCCAAACAAAGCTTCAGAGCTATAAATAAAAGGTGACCAGCATCCACGTAAGGGCCAGGTAGCCTACCGTCAGGTATCACCTTCGAGGTTGTGTAAGGAAGGTACACCTGGCTGCATTCAGGGTTGCTTTCAGTTCTTTTAAAGTATCATTTATAATAATAATGGATGTTTTTATGAGTCTTACTTATGTGAGAGGGGAGAGTGCTCAGTGGTGGAGCCTGAGCAGAGACTGGTTAAACACACTCACTCACCTAGTGGCATGTCCTTAAGTCAGCTTTCTGATGACTTGCTAACCACCCTGAAGGTGAGCGTGCAAAAGCCAACACAGGATGACAGTAAGTGAACAGGGAGAAAAGTACCCTTGATCACAGAGAATGAGTCACTTCTCGGCCTCAAGATGCCCACGGGACTCGAGCACAGACTGGAAGGTGCGGGATGAGGTGCCCATCTACTCTCCTACTCTGTTAAAGGGGTGTGGCTGAGTCTCTCTCACTGCGCACTCTTGACAAAGACAATACCTACACACATGCACAGCACCTTCTCTTTTCCCCAACCGTCTTCCTGGGATAAGGCAGCTATGCTACTAACCTCACAATAGAACATTTAAATATATACATATAACATTTAGCAAGATCACCCCAATTTTATTTTATAGACTGTTAAACATGAGGGCTTTTTCCTTAACACAGCTGACCCTTGAACAGCGTGGGAGGTTGGGGCGCTGACCCTCCATGCAGTGGAGAATCTTCTTATAACTTTCAGTCGGCCCCCTGTGTATAGGGTTCCTCCACAGCCTCCCTATAGGGGCTCCTCTGGGCAGTTCCCCACGTGCAGGTTCTACTAACCACGGATCTTGTAGTGTTTACTACTGAAAACATCCTGGTATAAGTGGACCCGTGAGGTTCAAACCTGCCCTGCTCAAGGGTCAACCGCATGTAGAAACAAGGGCGCACCCCTTACCCCAGCCAGCGGGCTGGGTGACCTCGTACCTCAGCACGAGCCTGCCCCTCCAGAAGCTCGGCTTCCTTTTGTTCACGCCGTTCCGTCCACTCCCGGTCCTGCTGCTCCTCCGGCGACGGGTCGTGCTCCTCCTCGAGGTGCTCAGCCTGCCCGACCTGCTCCATTGCCTCCTCTTCCAGGGCCCTCCTGTGCTCCTCCTCCACCTGCCGCCCCTCGGGCTCCCTGCGTCCCGCTTCTTGCCGGGTCAGGTCTGCGGGAGCCTGGAATTCTGCCTCCTTCTGGGTGGGAGGGTACGGTGTTGTCTCCTCCGTTCTTCCAGGGACTGCTTCGTGGTTCTGCCACACTTCGCTATTTCGAGACACCTAGGCCAAGCACATCACTGGAAATGACACTCTTCTATTTCGAAAGTAGTGATAGAATCTCTTTATTACCATGTCTACGGGGTTACAACATAAGCAAAATCCTGGAGTCTAGAAATAGAGAGTCCTGACTGAAAAGTCTGGCTGCAATGGAGTCACTTAACTCTTCTCACTGTGTGATCTCACCTACAAAATAGAGATAACATAAGCAAAATTTCATCGTGGAAAGAATACTGTAAATAACCTAAAAGTAAAGCCTATAAGTGACCACATCTCAAGAGACCCTACCCTCAAAAGCAATCTAATTCCTGTTCTCCCTTAGAATAAAAAGGGAAAAACCCTCATACTTCAAGTGATCAAATACTTACGTAATCTTCTTCAAGGTAAATTTTGTTTTCAATAATTATTTGAAAAGAAAAGGATAAGATCAAATAGAGGATGAGCTAGCTTTGTTTTTTGTTAGCTAATATAAAACAAAGAATGCCATTACTAATGGACACCCATGTTGGCTATAATAGTGCCCATTAAATCAGGTACAATTAAACATTTTTGACGTATTAAAGTGGTATTTCTTTGTAAACCAGAGGAAGTCTTTTGTGAGTATATTATTAACACAGAAAACTCTGAAGAAAAAAAAAGGTGTGTCTTTTTACAGAGAACTCCTCTTCTAAAACTGGTTGATTTAAATCAGTTTTCTCTGCAAGTTTCAGAGATTTCTATATGGTCTTCATTACTTAGAAAAGAGGGGCAAGGGCTTCCCTGGTGGCGCAGTGGTTGAGAATCTGCCTGCCAATGCAGGGGACACGGGTTCGAGCCCTGGTCTGGGAGGATCCCACATGCCGCGGAGCAACTAGGCCCGTGAGCCACAACTACTGAGCCTGCGCATCTGGAGCCTGTGCTCCGCAACAAGAGAGGCCGCGATAGTGAGAGGCTCACGCACCGCGATGAAGAGTGGCCCCCACTTGCCACAACTAGAGAAAGCCCTAGCATAGAAACGAAGACCCAACACAGCAAAAATAAATAAAAAAAAATTAATAAACTCCTACCCCCAACATCTTCTTTAAAAAAAAACAAAAAAAAAGAAAAGAAAAGAGGGGCAAAAGAGAGATGGTATAATACCAATAGGAAAATGTGTCACTGTCCTCCCTCCCACCAACCTTCTTTAGCAGAAAGAATACTTTCTTTGGTCAGGTTGCTGTCCCATAATTGAAATAAATGTGAAGCCCTGTTCTTAAATTAGCAGAAGCATAACTTAGAAACTGGATTGTATACATAAACAAATAAGCCAAGGAAAAAAGTCCTTTCTCAGACATCTGATGACAGCTTTTGGAGGTGTACATTTTACCAAGTCCTGGCATACCTGGCAAGTTTGAACTGATACTGCCCTGGCTTTACAGGAAATATTTCTCTAAAGGGCCCTAAGTTCTTTCCAACACCTGTCACTTATCTCCACAACATCCACGTGAGAAAGGTTAGAGCAGATGACTATTATCTCCACCTCCCAGATGGAAGAACTAAAAAGTCTGAGTCATTAAAAGATTAATCCAGTAAACTTGTAGTTAAACCTAGACAGCGAATAGAACCAATTTCCACACCAGGGCTCTGGCTGTGTTTTCTTCAGTTAGGAGCAACATAAGACCCAGACAAAGAACAAGCATCCAGGAGGATACAGAATCTGTCTGTGAAGGAATGCTTTGCTCAGACCGAAGAGTCAAACGGAGTCCATTCACTTCAGCTTAATTATTCCCATAAGGTGATAAGAAGGTGAGTTGGGGAAAGTCTTCTCAAACATTTATCGTTTAAAACGACTTTGTCGGGGGGAAAGATAATCATACTTGCCATTTTTATTACAGGTGTGATTGCATAAACAACTCTGTAAGAATTAACCATATGGGAGACACCACTTTTGACGTTTCACTTGGGAGATATTCTTAAGCAACAAGGCTTAATTTTATGAAGAACAGGAATACAAAAATGGATTCTGTGACTAGCATTTATACTCTTGTAGTTTTATGAAGGCTATATAATACAAACTTTGACATATTTTATATGGACCAAGTACAGCATCAAGTTCAAATATATTATCAGCTTTAATACTTAAGTGGGCTGATTGTCATATAATATCCTCATGATCATTTAACCTTCTCACCCTACCCCCAATCACCCCCCCCCAAAAAAAACCCCTAAAATATTCAGACATGACAGCTCCTTTCAAACAAATATACCCACATGAAGAAAGACAAAACTAGTTCAGTCTCTTCCAGGAAACAGAACAGCAGTTCTCAAAGTGTGCGTCCCCAGACCAGCCAAATCAGCTAGAAATGCAAATCCTCAGGCTTCACCCCAAATTAACTGAACTGTAAACTGTGGGCTGGGGCCCAGTTATTCCTGCTTTAACAGCCCTGCTAGGGACTCTGATATACGCTAAAATGTGAGAACTGGTGTTCTGCAGTTAGAGCTGGCAATATTTAGAGCAGTTCACCTGAGGAGAGCTTGACAGGGAAAGCGACCTGACCACAGATGACCAGTTCATGCCTCTTACCTCCCGAGGCTCTCCGGGTAACTTGTCCCTTGTTGCGCTGTCACCTTGTGGAGAATGTGCCACCTGGGTAACATTTTGCCGCTCTGTTTGTTCTGGTTTTCGAAAGCTTGGAATCCTATTCAGAGTATCTTTCAGTTGTTTATATTCTGCAACTTGAGTCTGCATACAAATTGCACAATTGGATGCAAATTGCACAATTTGAGGAGGGAAAAGGATATCATTCATAGACAGTTCACTGGAAGACTAGACAAAAATATACCTAAATGCAAGAAAGGAAAAATATGCAGACTGTTTCCATGCATTAGCTATACTTACTTGGACATGCTCAACCATTTTTAAGCACATGCAAATTAGAATTAAAGGGAACAGAGAAAAAGTATCTAAGACAGATGTTAGTTTCCCATGCTACATTAAACTAAGTCAGGATTTTTATATATAAATTTCTAGTCTAAATATCACTATTAAAAGTAAGACAGCTATGCAATCAGTTTTGACATTAAACTCTATTTTGAAATTCCACAATTATATAAATTTAAGTGCAAATTATCTTTTACCAATATGGTCAGAGTAACACTTTTCAGCAGAAAAGAACCACAGGCTTCAAATAAATAACTGAATATATATGTAAAATCACTCAGGCTACCCTCTTCTTCCAGTCACTATGTGCTCACATAGGGTCCCTTCCTCTCCAGAACGCTTCCTGTATTGTGCTCTGCAGTTTTGGAAAGCAATAGCATAGGCGTGAAATGAGGCTGGATTTTTATTCTTCAATTCTGAATGTCCTTTTCGTCTAGAGCAACAAAGGCACTAATGAAGGCATAGGTCTAGAATATACTCATATACTCATATGTGTGTACCTGTGTGTACATGTGATAGGGTGTGTGTGTGTGATATTTTTAATACAAGAAGCTAGAAAGACGGAAAAAATCAAACACTTTAAGTAGGAAAATCAAGAGACTATACTTAGCTCATCATATGCACCAACACTGTAACCCTAAAACAGAAATACTGTGTGTGTAAACACACACTTACATGAACACAAAGAACCCAGAAATCTCTTCTGAAAGAAAGAGGCTGCTGGCCAGGGCCGCTGCCCTCAGTGTGCACAGCAGAGCGGGGAGTCGAGGCTGGGGAGTCGTGCTCCTGCGGCCACAGCTGTGCACCTGCACGGTGCTCTCCCACCCCCTTTCTGCCTTTTTCTAATTCACACAGAGGTGAAGAAGTCTGCTTGCTAAATCTGTCTCAGGGGAGTGCTTCTTTCCCATTTGAACAAAGGCGTGCCAAACGGCTAACAATGACCCTTAGCCCAGAAATCTACCAAAACATTTGCAAACCAACTTTGGAGGTCAAAGAAAAAAAGATGACATCCACACAGTGATACTTTTAATAAGATAAATATTCTAGTCTTTCTTCTTTCTCCTCCTCCTAGATACATAACCTTTGAAGGCAGTAATGCTGTGGTTCTCAAATACTAGCGTGCATTAAGAATCATGTTAAATTATGGAAGGATCATGTTAAAAATGCAGGCTCCTGGACCCCCCACCCTAGAAATGATGATTCAGTAGGTCTGGAGCAAGGCCCAGGTAACTGTGATACAGGGAGTCTCCACAAATTCCAGCTGAAGAGTTAAGTGTGACTTTGATCTCCAGATGACCTCAGCTTCCAGCTTGGTTCTGGGCAATGATTTGGGGCCAGCTACAGTACTCCTTTTGACCTTACTTTATTTAGATATAAAAAGGATGCAGTATTATATAACTCAGTAGGTTGTGAATAGTAAATAAAATTCTGTACATAAAGTTATTATGATAATCCCTGATAAACTGTAAACTCTCAAATCCTACTCTGTTCCTGCTTTCTCCCGCCCTTAATTATTACATTTAAAAATCAGGTTGTCAAGACAGAATCTCATAAGATGATTTACATGAGAGACGTAGATGCCTGAAATAGCAGTTGTTTTCTGAGCAGATCTGGGGAAAGTTTTAATACGGGGGTAAAAGAGCAGGAGAAGCTTGGAGGCCCCACCCAAAAGAACCAAAAAGCTATTCAAAGAAATAGAAAATTATATGTAAGTTAAATAAAAAATTTTTTTCTGTTGCAAAACCTTGTTGGCAATACTCCCAGGATGCTTATAACAGAATCTGGTTTTGGTCATTAAATGAACTATTTTACTTATACTTTTCTGAATTTTCAAATTGTTGCTTAGTCTAATATTTATGGCTATTGTATTCAAATTGGTTTGTCACATTTTTCAGTATGAAAAGCAGCCTCACAGAAAATAATAATACTTGGTAAAAATTTTATAAAGAAGGTTTTGAATGTAATAATATCCTCTAAAGTCAATTTAATTTATACCCATGGAAAAAGTTACCACACAGCTACAGTTTTGTAGGAAGATAATCAATGACTGCCTTGAAAAAGGGTCCCAGAGACACAGATGCTACAGCCTCTGAGATGAATCAGGGCCCAGCATATGATTCTATTAATAATTTTATAAAGACAAAAGATAATACATGGTGTCCTGGTAAGCACAGATAGTTGGTTTTCCTTTGCCGTTTTCTTTTAATTCTTCCAAGAGAAGAAAAGTGAAGACCGGTGATTAAGAAGACATAGCAACTAAACTAGCCATTCCTATTTCTTTGCTTCGACTAGAAAGCTGTAAAACACTCAACGTGATATTACTTTAATAAGCTCTCCAACACTTGTATTTGTTCATTTGTTCATTCAGTAAGTGTCTACTGAGGGCCTGCCTTGTGCCGAGGACTGTTCTAGGCTTTGAACAAACGAAGCTTACGACTCTCGTTTTCCTTCTCTATTGACTTGAGAGCTCTTCTTATTTCCTGTAATTTGACCAAACAACACATAAGCCTAGTCCCAAAAGCAGTGTGTGCAGGCTGTAAAGCTGGGAGCAAGGGAGGGAGGAATAAAATATAGAGCTTGACAATAATTTATTTAGGTAGCTAGCATCATAAAATCCTACAGATCATATAGCAAGCGTCAATACAGGTCATACGGTGGCAAAAGACCACATATGTGGGATAATTTCTGTGACTGAAACAAGTATTAGACTACTGCATGCAGGGGCTGGAGGAGGGTAGAAAAAGTAATATGCACCACACTGCCAGTGCAAAAAAAAAAAAATCAAAAGTTTATTTAATATTCTCTTGATCGAGTTTTGAAAGCATGCATGATCTTCAGGATCAGGAAAGCTCTGTCCTAAGGAACTCAGTGAAGCCTGGCCTTTAAGAGACTACACGCACAGAGGAATTCAGAAATGTTAAGCAGACTTAAAAAGAACCCAGAGAGGCCGCTACCCTTCTAACCTGTGCAGCAGCTAGTGCACTCTTGTGGTCTTCCAAAGTCACTACAAGTTGTTCATGCTCGGAGAGTAAATTCTTATGCTGTTGCTACACAGAAAAGAATTTTACAGGTTGAGTTTTAACATTCTAGGACAAACTCCTCTTGGGCAGACAGTGGCATGAGCACCCAGATGCAGCTTGCTTGCTGGTTGGTTTGTTTTTGCAGTATTTGTTAAGTTCCAAAATCTTTGTAGAGGGAAGACTATGATTAATGTAGTATTCCACAATCTAAAATGTGCTACCCAAATATCACAATCACTTACAGTGAAATCAACACACAAAGAAAAATACCTCTCATTATTAATAAACCTTTGTAAATAAAAAGCGTATTAATCTAACAAACCTGCAACATTACAGCCATACTGGAAATAAGTGAAAAATATTATTACTAATATTTGAATTAACATTTTTATTATTAAAACATTATAACAATAGTGCAGAATATTTGAAAAATAGATGGGGGGCTTCCCTGGTGGCGCAGTGGTTGCGCGTCTGCCTGCCGATGCAGGGGAACCGGGTTCGCGCCCCGGTCTGGGAGGATCCCATACGCCGCGGAGCGGCGGGTCCCGTGAGCCATGGCCGCTGGGCCTGCGCGTCCGGAGCCTGTGCTCCGCAACGGGAGAGGCTGCGGCAGAGGGAGGCCCGCGTACCACAAAAAAAAAAAAAAAAAGAAAAAAAAAAAAGAAAAATAGATGGGGAAATATATAATCCCACTATCCTTAAATAAGTTACAAATGATTTTATATGTTTCCTTTCGGTCTTCTCTACATAAGTGTATACAGCTATCATAATAGCCTGCATTCTACTTCATGTACTCCTTTTTCACTTAAGATATTAAAGGTATTTCTGTATTGCCAAAAAAAAAAAAAAAGCTCATTAAGATTGAACCATCTAGCAAAAGAATCATTTCAGTACTAATGGAAATGTTGGGATTTCCAGATCATCGTTTAGCTTATGATACAGAAGTGGGAAAAGTATTGGGCCTGGTCCGGTTTATGCAAAGCCCAAAATAACAGTGTGCATTGTAAAGCATGTCAAATAGGGAACAACTTTTAAGGTCACTCTACAAAGTAAAGCAGGCAAACACTAAACAGTCAAATGCTGGGGTTTTTTTTTTACCTTGACATCTTGCAGCTGTGTGTGCATGTCCTGATGCGCTCTCCTCAGCTGTCTGTTCTCTTCTCTCAAATTGTACACGGATTCTATTTTAGAAAAAGGAAAATCATGCGTAAAGCCCTGAGCCTTTTGGGCTCTTGATTCTATTATTTTCACATCTAAAGCCTCACATAACTTTTTCTAGGATTGTTTTGAACTTTGACAGTACAATATTCCAAATCAACAAAACCTATACCATGTTGGGATGCGGCATGGATTCAGCTGGACAACCCAATACAATCTGGTTCAGTGGTTTAAATACACTTAAACAAGCTACACATCATAGAAGTAAAGGATTTTTAATTACTCCTGTGCTAAAAATGAAATGTTTCTGTTAATAAGCAAACCCTTAGGAATGAAATGTAATGGGTAGGGGTCATCTAAGATTTTGATCTCTTCACAAATTAAAAACAGGGCTATCAAAAAGCAAAACCACATTTCTCATAGCATGAATAATTTCCACAGTCCCCAAAAGGTATTTCAGTTACAAAAGCAACTCAAGAAATAAATAAGAGACAGAGAGACAGCCCATCTGCTCAAAAATTCTAAATATATTTTCTTTCTACCACCATTGAGTTCTTGACTGATCCAAATTCTCCCTCCAATAGCTATAGGACAGTTCTTTCCAGGGCTACCATGTGAGACTGTAGCAATCAGAGTGAAGTCTTAAAACCTCCTGAGCCACAAGCGCCACTGTTTGGGGAACAACCTCTTGCTAATTTTCCCACATTTTCAGTATCTGGATGTTATGAACTGGCAGCGCTTGGGCCAAATCCAACACACAAACATTTTTTTTGGCCCCTGCAGTGTTGGCCTACGCATAGTGTCTTCCACATTTGAAGAGCTGTCACCATTTAAAAATCAAGAATCTGGGTCTAATAAGATTCTGGCAACATTAGGCCAGTTCTCATGTGACAGCACTCAGCAGAAGCTAAATGGTGGCTGCGTGACCATAATGACTCATTTCCAACGGGAGATACTGTTGAGAGTGAAAGGGGTGCTGTTAAGAATTATGCTGGGACAGCAGCAGGTGTGGACCTGCACTATGTTGGGCAAACTGTCCCCAAAGTGGCAGCCACTCGCTGCAGGCAGAACTTTATGTCTCCAGGGTGGCCCTCAGCACAGAAGGAAAGTTCCAGTCACCATCCCGCCTCATACTTTCTGTCCACTTTCACTCCACTAGAGTCCCTGCTTGATCCCTGGGCACTGGCTTCGTGATTGGGTTTGGGAAGAGATCAAGAACAAGGTGGGAAACGTGGCCAGTGGTTGGGTTGTCCACCTACATGTCATACCAGATTTTCTCAAAGGTCAAAACAGGACACTGTGGCAATTGAAGAGGACCACAAGTGTGTCATCGGCTGGATGGGCCTTCAGTCTACACACAGGCACACATGCACTTGAAATACCCAAACTTGGCTGACTTTTAAAGGAATTCAGTTCATAATCTTAATGACGATGTCTCCTGTGCCTTTGCTGTGTGACCCTGAGCAAGTCACCTAACTTTAGCAGGCCTCCATTTCTTCACTTGTTAAATTAGACTAAATATAATGCCTACCTTGCAGGTTGTTATGAGACTTAAATAAGATACCCGTACAAAGAATTTCCCCCAGTACTGGCACATGGAAAACATTTGTTAAGTGTCAGCTATTATTATAACGATAATGGGAAGAATAATCATCTAAGTTTATATGCTATCAGCTCATAGCTATCCATATTCTAAATTCTAAACTCCCTCCTCCTCGTGTCATAGTAATCTGCCAAAGACTACTCGGACTACACACGTCATAGGTTTGCCGCTACAGACCCGTGTCTATCACGATGCATCTATCTTTAATTTACTATCAGCGACCATAATCAAACAAAAGTGCTGATGTGAAAATCACTTATCAAGGTGTCATCAAAGGCACTGTCACATTAAGTTGTTTGAAGTCTCTCTGAGAAACTTCTTCCAATAATTAATTGATACCAAAAATACCGTTCTCTCTGTCTCTCGCCCTCTGTCTCCATCTCTGTCTCTCTCTATCGCTCCCTCACCCACCAAGGTATTAGCAGATTCTCTCTTCTGATAACAAGAGCCCTATCACTTACTGTATTTCTCAAGTCGGATCGTAGCCATGTCGTTCCTTAGGAAGACAACTATACATGGACTTGGTTTCAAAGAAAGGAGTAACTATAGAGTAGACGCACAATAATATGCCTTTTAGGGCTATTACTAAAATTGAATGAACTAAATTATGTAAAGCATGCCAAGGTCAGACACCTAGAAAATTTTACTTCTCACTCCTTAATGGATCTCCTTCATATCAATATAATTAAATATATTTCCTCAGCTTGGCTCAGGTTTGAAAATGCTAAACAGTGGATCCTACAAGTCAAATGTCCTCCTTCACCACACAAAGGTGTAGCATCCCCAGGGTGGCAAGTGCTGTCTGCGCACTGGAGTCTTCTGGTTCTCTCTTCCTTTTACCACCTTTGTAAGGGCTTTCAGTGTTTAGTCTCTTCCTTTCTCTATTTTGTTATCTTACTGACTCCTCACCACCTGGCTCACCACCAACAAGCCACGGCCCCTACCTGTCTACATCTCTTGGGTATCATCCGCTGACATCTGGCTCCATCAAGACCACCTCAACCCTTTGTAAACTGCCTCAGTGGCTATTTAACTCCCAGGTGCCTTTTTGGAATACTTACAAAGTATTCCTATTATTTTGGAATACTGTTATTAGCCTATTATTTTGGAATACTTCGAGACAAAGCACTGCAAAAAAAAAGTATACAGAAAAGTCCAAAGGACCCTTCACATGGTTTCTTTCTATGATGACATTTTATATAAAACCAGGAAATTGTTCTTCACCCGTGTTTTTGCAAAGCACCAGGATTTCACCCGTGTTTTTGCAAAGCACCAGGATTTCACCCGTTTTTTCAAGCACCAGGATTTCACCCGTGTTTTTGCAAAGCACCAGGATTTCACCC
>NC_041214.2:61593404-61612246 GCF_002837175.3 Physeter macrocephalus
CTGCCTGCCGATGCAGGGGAACCGGGTTCGCGCCCCGGTCTGGGAGGATCCCATATGCCGCGGAGCGGCTGGGCCCGTGAGCCATGGCCGCTGGGCCTGCGCGTCCGGAGCCTGTGCTCCGCAACGGGAGAGGCCGCGGCAGAGGGAGGCCCGCATACCACAAAAAAAAAGAAAAAAAAAAAGAAAAATAGATGGGGAAATATATAATCCCACTATCCTTAAATAAGTTACAAATGATTTTATATGTTTCCTTTCGGTCTTCTCTACATAAGTGTATACAGCTATCATAATAGCCTGCATTCTACTTCATGTACTCCTTTTTCACTTAAGATATTAAAGGTATTTCTGTATTGCCAAAAAAAAAAAAAAAAAGCTCATTAAGATTGAACCATCTAGCAAAAGAATCATTTCAGTACTAATGGAAATGTTGGGATTTCCAGATCATCGTTTAGCTTATGATACAGAAGTGGGAAAAGTATTGGGCCTGGTCCGGTTTATGCAAAGCCCAAAATAACAGTGTGCATTGTAAAGCATGTCAAATAGGGAACAACTTTTAAGGTCACTCTACAAAGTAAAGCAGGCAAACACTAAACAGTCAAATGCTGGGGTTTTTTTTTTACCTTGACATCTTGCAGCTGTGTGTGCATGTCCTGATGCGCTCTCCTCAGCTGTCTGTTCTCTTCTCTCAAATTGTACACGGATTCTATTTTAGAAAAAGGAAAATCATGCGTAAAGCCCTGAGCCTTTTGGGCTCTTGATTCTATTATTTTCACATCTAAAGCCTCACATAACTTTTTCTAGGATTGTTTTGAACTTTGACAGTACAATATTCCAAATCAACAAAACCTATACCATGTTGGGATGCGGCATGGATTCAGCTGGACAACGCAATACAATCTGGTTCAGTGGTTTAAATACACTTAAACAAGCTACACATCATAGAAGTAAAGGATTTTTAATTACTCCTGTGCTAAAAATGAAATGTTTCTGTTAATAAGCAAACCCTTAGGAATGAAATGTAATGGGTAGGGGTCATCTAAGATTTTGATCTCTTCACAAATTAAAAACAGGGCTATCAAAAAGCAAAACCACATTTCTCATAGCATGAATAATTTCCACAGTCCCCAAAAGGTATTTCAGTTACAAAAGCAACTCAAGAAATAAATAAGAGACAGAGAGACAGCCCATCTGCTCAAAAATTCTAAATATATTTTCTTTCTACCACCATTGAGTTCTTGACTGATCCAAATTCTCCCTCCAATAGCTATAGGACAGTTCTTTCCAGGGCTACCATGTGAGACTGTAGCAATCAGAGTGAAGTCTTAAAACCTCCTGAGCCACAAGCGCCACTGTTTGGGGAACAACCTCTTGCTAATTTTCCCACATTTTCAGTATCTGGATGTTATGAACTGGCAGCGCTTGGGCCAAATCCAACACACAAACATTTTTTTTGGCCCCTGCAGTGTTGGCCTACACATAGTGTCTTCCACATTTGAAGAGCTGTCACCATTTAAAAATCAAGAATCTGGGTCTAATAAGATTCTGGCAACATTAGGCCAGTTCTCATGTGACAGCACTCAGCAGAAGTTAAATGGTGGCTGCGTGACCATAATGACTCATTTCCAACGGGAGATACTGTTGAGAGTGAAAGGGGTGCTGTTAAGAATTATGCTGGGACAGCAGCAGGTGTGGACCTGCACTATGTTGGGCAAACTGTCCCCAAAGTGGCAGCCACTCGCTGCAGGCAGAACTTTATGTCTCCAGGGTGGCCCTCAGCACAGAAGGAAAGTTCCAGTCACCATCCCGCCTCATACTTTCTGTCCACTTTCACTCCACTAGAGTCCCTGCTTGATCCCTGGGCACTGGCTTCGTGATTGGGTTTGGGAAGAGATCAAGAACAAGGTGGGAAACGTGGCCAGTGGTTGGGTTGTCCACCTACATGTCATACCAGATTTTCTCAAAGGTCAAAACAGGACACTGTGGCAATTGAAGAGGACCACAAGTGTGTCATCGGCTGGATGGGCCTTCAGTCTACACACAGGCACACATGCACTTGAAATACCCAAACTTGGCTGACTTTTAAAGGAATTCAGTTCATAATCTTAATGACGGTGTCTCCTGTGCCTTTGCTGTGTGACCCTGAGCAAGTCACCTAACTTTAGCAGGCCTCCATTTCTTCACTTGTTAAATTAGACTAAATATAATGCCTACCTTGCAGGTTGTTATGAGACTTAAATAAGATACCCGTACAAAGAATTTCCCCCAGTACTGGCACATGGAAAACATTTGTTAAGTGTCAGCTATTATTATAACGATAATGGGAAGAATAATCATCTAAGTTTATATGCTATCAGCTCATAGCTATCCATATTCTAAATTCTAAACTCCCTCCTCCTCGTGTCATAGTAATCTGCCAAAGACTACTCGGACTACACACGTCATAGGTTTGCCGCTACAGACCCGTGTCTATCACGATGCATCTATCTTTAATTTACTATCAGCGACCATAATCAAACAAAAGTGCTGATGTGAAAATCACTTATCAAGGTGTCATCAAAGGCACTGTCACATTAAGTTGTTTGAAGTCTCTCTGAGAAACTTCTTCCAATAATTAATTGATACCAAAAATACCGTTCTCTCTGTCTCTCGCCCTCTGTCTCCATCTCTGTCTCTCTCTATCGCTCCCTCACCCACCAAGGTATTAGCAGATTCTCTCTTCTGATAACAAGAGCCCTATCACTTACTGTATTTCTCCTTTTGTTCTGGGTTCCAGGAAGCTCAGACCAGCCATCAGGCTTGAACTATCTGAGTATGCAGAACTCACAGACAAGTATCCTCCTATTTTCCATGGTTCTGATTTCTTGTTAAAATTTTACTATACATGGACTTGGTTTCAAAGAAAGGAGTAACTATAGAGTAGACGCACAATAATATGCCTTTTAGGGCTATTACTAAAATTGAATGAACTAAATTATGTAAAGCATGCCAAGGTCAGACACCTAGAAAATTTTACTTCTCACTCCTTAATGGATCTCCTTCATATCAATATAATTAAATATATTTCCTCAGCTTGGCTCAGGTTTGAAAATGCTAAACAGTGGATCCTACAAGTCAAATGTCCTCCTTCACCACACAAAGGTGTAGCATGGCCAGGGTGGCAAGTGCTGTCTGTGCACTGGAGTCTTTTGGTTCTCTCTTCCTTTTACCACCTTTGTAAGGGCTTTCAGTGTTTAGTCTCTTCCTTTCTCTATTTTGTTATCTTACTGACTCCTCACCACCTGGCTCACCACCAACAAGCCACGGCCCCTACCTGTCTACATCTCTTGGGTATCATCCGCTGACATCTGGCTCCATCAAGACCACCTCAACCCTTTGTAAACTGCCTCAGTGGCTATTTAACTCCCAGGTGCCTTTTTGGAATACTTACAAAGTATTCCTATTATTTTGGAATACTGTTATTAGCCTATTATTTTGGAATACTTCGAGACAAAGCACTGCAAAAAAAAAAAGTACAGGAAAGTCCAAAGGACCCTTCACATGGTTTCTTTCTATGATGACATTTTATATAAAACCAGGAAATTGTTCTTCACCCGTGTTTTTGCAAAGCACCAGGATTTCACCCGTGTTTTTGCAAAGCACCAGGATTTCACCCGTTTTTGCAAGCACCAGGATTTCACCCGTGTTTGTGCAAAGCACCAGGATTTCACCCGTGTTTTTGCAAAGCACCGGGATTTCACCCGTGTTTTTGCAAAGCACCGGGATTTCACCCGTTTTTACAAGCACCGGGATTTCAACCGTGTTTTTACAAGCACCAGGATTTCACCCGTGTTTTTGCAAAGCATCAGGATTTCACCCGTGCTTTTGCAAAGCACCGGGATTTCACCCGTGTTTTTGCAAAGCACCGGGATTTCACCCGTTTTTACAAGCACCGGGATTTCAACTGTGTTTTTACAAGCACCAGGATTTCACCCGTGTTTTTGCAAAGCATCAGGATTTCACCCGTGTTTCTGCAAGCACCATGTATGTTTTTAAACCAAATCTCACACTTCAGACTTATTTAGTACCTGGATAGGTGATTGTAGAATATGCTGTTGCCCTTTTCCAGAACTCACATGTACTTAGAAGTGATATATTTTGCTCCATAGTACTATGAAAATACCTGATGCTGATGCTGATGGTGGTTAATATAGATTGAAGGTCTACCATGTACCAGTAACTGTTCTAGGTGCTCTGTATAATGTAATCCTCATAACAACTCTACAAGGTTGATACTTTTTATGAATATCCCGCTTTTACAGATGAGGACAGTTTACACTACACAACTTCCCTGTGGTCATATATAAACTAGTCATTGAAGAGGCCAAGATTCACCAGAGCAGTCTGACTCCGTGTTTTTGCAAAGCACCAGGATTTCACCCGTGTTTTTGCAAAGCACCGGGATTTCACCCGTGCTTTTGCAAGCACCATGTATGTTTTTAAACCAAATCTCACACTTCAGACTTATTTAGTACCTGGATAGGTGATTGTAGAATATGCTGTTGCCCTTTTCCAGAACTCACATGTACTTAGAAGTGATATATTTTGCTCCATAGTACTATGAAAATACCTGATGCTGATGCTGATGGTGGTTAATATAGATTGAAGGTCTACCATGTACCAGTAACTGTTCTAGGTGCTCTGTATAATGTAATCCTCATAACAACTCTACAAGGTTGATACTTTTTATGAATATCCCGCTTTTACAGATGAGGACGGTTTACACTACACAACTTGCCTGTGGTCATATATAAACTAGTCATTGAAGAGGCCAAGATTCACCAGAGCAGTCTGACTCCAGAGCCTGAGCTTTTTGAAGCTACTATTAGCGATCAACAGGGAGTCTTTATGCCACCGTGGAGATTTGGAAATGCATCACTGTAACTGGGGAGCAATGATGGCATTTTGTGGGTGGGGTCAGAGATGCTAAATGTCTCACAACACACTTAAAAAGAGAACTGTCTCGCCCAACATGGCCAATGTGCCCCGTTGAGAAACACTAAGTATTCTATTCTGTTTCCCTAAACAAAGCCAAAGAGATAAGTATAAGTGTGAAACTTCATAAAGAAGTAAGAAGTAACTGGTAAAGGACCACATGTAAGGTAATCAATCACCAACCAACAAACAAAACAAAAGTCTATTGTTCTATTCAAACATTAGTATGAGTATTCATTTCCATGCACACTGACTAATTAGGTTTCCAAGTACCTTTTAGCTTAGAAAGCTCTTGTTCTTTCTCTTGCTGCAGCTGCAGGTATCTCTGCTTGTGGTCATTAAATGTCCTACTGAAGTCTTCTCCTTGCTTGCGGTGTTCCTCTTCCAAGTCGCTGTGCTGTTTCTTTAGCTCCTCATGTTGACTCTGCAAAGATGAAAACTTTAGCAGGGATGTACATTCTCTAAATTATATCAGAATCTGTCTCTCGATAGCGTAGCCTTTCTCTTGCCAGAAAGTAAGCACAAATGAAGAAGTAGGCTTCGTTTTCCTCAGATTGCTTTGAATTTGTGCAGCTCCCTTCCATTTCCCTTCCATTCCAAATGAATAGTTTGGGATCATGGCCAAAAATAATTTTCTCCTGAATTTTTTTTTTTTTTTTTTTTTGCAGTACGCGGGCCTCTCACTGTTGTGGCCTCTCCTGTTGCGGAGCACAGGCTCCAGACGCGCAGGCTCAGCGGCCATGGCTCACGGGCCCAGCCGCTCCGCGGCATGTGGGATCCTCCCGGACCGGGGCACAAACCCGTGTCCCCTGCATCGGCAGGCAGACTCTCAACCACTGCGCCACCAGGGAAGCCCCTTCTCCTGAATTTTTAACATTAATGGGAACAACAAGGAGTTGGAAGTTTGCATGAAAGATGGAAAAGGAAGGGATTTGGGGAAATTCCCAGGGACTCAAGTTACTGTGGAAACAGGGTAAAGCTAACGAAAAAATTACCCCTCCATGGATACTCTAGACTGCCTCTTTCAATCTGATGTTTTCCCAGCAACATTTTTTATTTCCTTTCTTTGATTTTCAGCCTTCCTGGTAACCCAGTTTAAAGAAGTGGGGGGAAAGACTTTTTTCCGTTTGGGGGAAGTAATAAATCGATTGTTTATAGAATGATTCTTACTTCTATTACTCCAGATTATAATACTGTAATCACAATCTAGATAAATTCTACAGTCTCCAAATGCTTAATGTGAAAGGGTGGTATTGCTTTAATTCATGTATTGCTTTCTTGATAATAGGAAAGATGCTGGTTTTAATAAAAAGCATATGCCCTACTGATATAGGAGAAAAGACAACACCAAACAAAAAGCTGGGGGGTAGGGGCTGGAGACAGTGGCGTGGTTTTTTTCCCTGCTGTGCAGGGTGGCATAATGTCTGCTGCTCATCTCTTCTGGCCTGAAAAGAAATAATGCATCTCTCTCTCTCTCTCTTTTTTTCAATTTTCCTGGCACAATAATGAGTTTTATCCAAGAACCAAGGAAGGAGAATCTTTAAACATAAACTGTGCTCCTGTAGTAGGCAGAACACTTATTACACATTAGTAACAGGAAGGCAGCATTTTAATACTTCTACTGCCTCCAGCGCGACTAAGATAAAAGAAAATATCTAAGAAAAACCACTCTGAGAAATTAGATTTAAAAAACAAACAAAAATCCTTAAAGGATAGAGAACAAAATTAAAAATTAGGTGAACAGAGAGCCTGATTTATACAAAATGTGTAATGAGCTAAATATGTTCTTTGTAATCAGGTGATAAACATGATGAAGCATTACAATTATATATCACTTTTAGCCAGAAATGACTTTAATATACCATATCACAATACAAATCAACTTTCTATAAACTTTCCTTGATCACTTAAGTTACTTAGTTAATCCTTTGATTCACTCACGAAGAACAACTTTAAATTACTCACCTTTAACATCTGATGTTGTACATTCAACGCACTGTACCTGCTATTAGAATCTTGCTGTAAATTGAAAAGCAAACAGTTAACACAAAAATAACAAATTTGGCTCTTTTGCTAACCAGAGCTTAAAGGTCTTAATGGAAGGATTTCACTCATTTCACTTGTGTTAAGTGAAAATGAACTCTAATCTCAAAACAGGACAATTCTGAGGCCATCTCTTTACTTAATAGCAGAAATGAAGTTTTCACATTCCTCTAAGTTTGCTAGACTTTAATAATGAAAAATCAGGACATGGAATTATGAAACAGCAGCTTGACAGGGCCCTTGGAGGTGATTTACTTCCACTCTCATATTGAGAAGAAAAACTGAGGCCAGAGGCACAGGGGAACTTGTCCTGAGATGCAGCACCGCATATGGCTGATATATTGTGCCGGGTGCTCCAAGGGGAAAAGGAGATAAACCAGGCCTCACAAGCTTCGCATGGCTTCCGGGAAGGGAGAGAAAAGGCACTTTCCTGCCTTGAGCTTCAGCGGGTAAGAAATTCTACATACGTGACTTTACCCCAACTACACTCCAACTCACAGAGTGAGAAACAGAAAGGCTAAGGAACAGGCCAGGGCAAACATTTCCTTTAGTAGCAGAGCCAGGACCAAAAATTGAGCCTACACCTATGGCTGAAGCACGCGCCCCAGGAGTGTGTCTCTGTGTGCCAGTGGAGCATCTTCACATTTGGACCTCACACAAGTCCAGTCCTGGGCAACCATAACCAGTGTGCAAACCACCAACCACCTGAAAGTTTTCTCTCCCCAGGCTGCTGTGTTGTTCTAGCTTATGTGCCCCACTCCTTGCTTTACCCGTCACCGGTACAAGCACAGCCTCAATTCTTTCTTTCTTTCATATTCTTGCAGCTTCTAAACTGAACTGCATTTTTGCTTTATCATTTTATTTTATTACTTTACCATTTTAATGTGTAATAAATTACATTACAAAATGCACAACAGAACACACACAATTCTGGCTAGGGCTTTTAAAAGCAGGTAAGAGTTGAAAGCCGACAGCCTCCTAGCTATTCAAGGAACAGGCTCTTCTCAGTTTTAATACCCCAAAACGCCAATGCTTTATTCAACGAATGCTTACATATTTTTCTTAGAGTAGGAGAAAAACTTGTTTTTCTCCAGTTAATTTGGACTTAAAAACTTTTTAAACTGCCAATGTCATTTATGTATTCATTCGTTCCACAAATGTTTTTGAACATGGGAACTCTAGGCCAGGTACCGTGTCAGACATTACACAGCAATGTTTATGCAAGTGACAGTAACGTCGTGCAAAGGCAAATTAAAATAAATATCACATTCTATAGAAAAGAGAGACTACAAATGAATAAAAAAGTGAATAAAAATAATCTCTTTATGGTTGAACATTAAGGCTATTTTCAATTTATCAATATCACAGTAATGTGATAAACAAAGGAAGGTAGGTTTTAAAAGAACAGTTTTTAGGTCTTCCTCTGAGAATCTCTTGGCAAGGAAGGAAGGAAAGGAGAGAAGAAGGGAGGGAGGGAAGGAGGGAGGCAGGGAAATGTATTTCAGCCCTTCAATTCTAATGATCAACAGAGTAAAAGGTTTTGCGACTATATTTCCCCCTCTTTCAAGTTTCGTGAAATAAAAAATTAAGGGAGAAAAAAAGAAAACTCACCCTTCCCTTATTTAGTGTTTCTTGTGCTTCTAATTTATAAACCAGAAAATCTAGAAAATACAAAATGGAGAAAATAGAGTATAAGTTAATTTTTTTTTTTTGGTGGTATGCGGGCCTCCCTCTGTTGTGGCCTCTCCCGTTGCGGGGCACAGGCTCCGGACGCGCAGGCTCATTGGCCATGGCTCACGGGCCCAGCCACTCCGCGGCACGTGGGATCTTCCCAGACCGGGGCGCGAACCTGGTTCCCCTGCATCGGCAGGCGGACGCGCAACCGCTGCGCCACCAGGGAAGCCCAGCCCTTCAATTCTAATGATCAACAGAGTAAAAGGTTTTGCGACTATATTTCCCCCTCTTTCAAGTTTCGTGAAATAAAAAATTAAGGGAGAAAAAAAGAAAACTCACCCTTCCCTTATTTAGTGTTTCTTGTGCTTCTAATTTATAAACCAGAAAATCTAGAAAATACAAAATGGAGAAAATAGAGTATAAGTTAATTCACTGTGGCATTTTTAGACATCTAAAAGAACATAGGTGTACTTTACTCAGACCTAAAAAATGTTTCAGGTTTAAAACAATCTACTTGGTGACTTATATACTTTGTCTTTTAATGCTTTAGAAAGAGTTGAAAAAAACTGTTATATAATTTTCCTCTTTACCTTTAAGTTGTGAATCTTGTATCAACAAATACACACTATAACCAACTGATTAAAAGTGCATTTAGAATGTGTACTCGGTGATGAACTGTCCCTGAAATTAAGGAGAAAAAAAAACATGAAGTGCACCTAAGGACACAGATGATTTATTGCCAGCCACTAGATGGCACACGAAAATCATTCAGGACTTGAAAAGGAAATCAAGCCGTGGAAACCGTCTTTAATGCTCTTAAAGCTTTATTATCCACTAGATGGCTCTATAAAATCACTCTGCTTTTGAAGACAAGGGAAATCCAAATCCTATCAAAGCATTTTAATGATCTTAAACATCTCAGTAAAACATCCTAGCCCACACTGCCCTCTCCTCTGTTCTCCCTCCTTCTACCTCACACCAAGGTAATCAGACGGAACACCTCACTTCAATCTCAAGATTTACCAAAAAGATGAATAAATAAAAATAGAATGCAGGTAATTTCAAATCACAACCTGTATAAGCTCCATGCTTTATAGAAAAACTCTGATAAAAATCAACAGCATTGCCTAATACCTGTGCTAAATGTTAATTTTTCAAACCAAACCAATCAGTTGTGCCAATAAAGCCTTTACCACAAGATGAAAACAGGTGTATAACCTAAAAGACATCGTACAATAAGATCAATTCATTACGTTCTAAACGTACATGTATACGTATATGTTTATATAACGTTTGTCATATTCTGGACAATGCATGCTGTTACTTTCCTGGATGCCTGTGGACGGAAGTTTCAGGTGTTAGTAACGTATGCATTGATAATATTCAAAGAAAAACTGTATGTTATTTCCGAAGCAATACATATAACCAATATATGAATGACCTCAAAGTGGCACCAATTGAATGAAAGATTCTAAATCTAGTCTTGAGCAGGAATTATTTTGTCGCACAATGTATAGCATATTGCTTGGTATCTCCTTCTCCATCCACCAAATAAAACTGACTTTGGGTGATCTGAAAAACTTCTTAGCAAAAAAAATAATAAAGCAAGTACGTGATGCTTCAAAGAAGAGTATGATAAAAACACAGAACACAAATTACATTATTTATTTACCTTCCTTCGCTTTCTTATGTTCAAGTCTTTCCTTTTGCAAGGATTTCTCTAATCTTGATCTGTGTTCATACACAACTGGAAAAAAAAAGTTAAAACTTATCTTCAAAGAATTAGAAATTCTAAGGTAAAATTAATATCAATTTTCAAAACAGGAAGAAGACAGTTTAGAGTTCTTTCACAATTAAAATGAAAATGTATGCATTTTAAGTTCCACATTCTTGGTAAAAGATGGAAACAATAATAGACATAATTCTGGGCTGACTCCTATGCAGTCTGCCCCTCTGTAAAACCAACACTCTGGAAGAGGCTTCCACCTTCTTGGCCAGCTACTTGTCCTCCTGCTTCTGGAACATGAGTCTGTGTGAAGTTCCAGGTCTCTTCCTGGACAAGCGTGTCCACGCTCACGACTTCAGCCGAAATCTACACAGCATTTACCCTCACATCTCTGTGTCCAGCTCCCACCTCTCTCTCAGGTGTTAGGAGAGGATTTCCACCCAGATATCCCATAAGTACTGCCAAGTCAACATGAGCTGAGTGAGTCTCAGTTAAAGATGCCTGGGTGGGTGAGGAAACCTCAGCAGCATACTAAGGTTTGCTGCAAGAAGAGGTGGATTCCGCCATGTCAGGGAAAACTTAGGTAAGATAGCCACAGAGATGAAGGAGGGAGAGACTCTCCCCACTAAAGAACCTATACAAGTGCCCACAAAGGAACAAGTCGGGTTTACTGACTTGGGTTTCCTGCCATGGCAGGAAACCCAAGGCAAACTGATGTCCTGCTGTAGGACCTTCCGGCACTTTACCAACCCCACCTCCCCCATCTACTCTGAGGTAGCTGGAGTTGCCTGGTGAGTGGAGGAGAGAGAGCAATGTGTTAGGGGGAAAATAGGCAGAAGCCCATCGGGACCCTCTCCCCCACTACAGGCTTCACATCTACAGCAAACAGGAGCTGCAAGAGTGGGAAAAGCTTTACCTTTAAATGAAAAAAATATGTATTATGACACTGGACTAGACCAGACATGATCCTTACTAAACCAAGACTGTGTTTATGGATAAAAGTTACTGAAAGATTTTTTTTTTTTTTTTTGATCTGAGAGAAGCTGTAAAGTAGTGAAGTCTGTCTTAGATTTCATGCAGGGACAGAAAACCCAGCTCCGCAGAGTGGTTGGAATAGCGGAGAGGAGGAGAGAACAAAGTTATGTTTCTGACACGCCCTTTCATCCTGTTTGTTCAACATTATGGTCACAAATGATCTCATTCCCTGCAAGCTCAGCCAAGCCTATCACTTGGTTCTTTTACCAACCCGAGCTCCCCATGACTACCTAAGATACCATTCAATCACCAGTCACTGACTCTCCGTCCAGTGCATACAACTGCCCGACACTGCTGGCCGCCTAAAGTTGCCATGGTCGCAGCAACTCCCCTCACTGACATCTACTTGTTGCTGATGGACCCCCTGCCCCGTCCCTCCCCCCGCCCCTTCCCCACTGCCACCCCTGCCAGTTACCAGCTATCTCTGTCCTCCTTCCAACACGCCCATCATCTCCAGGGTCCTTCCCCTTTTCTCCCAACACTGCATCTCTCATCTTGGTGTCCCATGGAAACCTGCCATTCCCAGGGCTCCATCTACGACTCCCATAGCCCCTAGCTCTCCTCCCACCTCTGCTAACACCTCAGTCCAGAACTCCTAGAAGACCTGCCACCACCCAAGCTGGTATGGTGTCGTCCCCTGATGGCATGCCTGCCCCAAACTCATCTTCCCCCTCAATTCAGCCTCCCATTCGTCATCGAAATAATGACCTGCTCCATTCCCTTTCTCCACTTGGGTTCCTATTCTATTCACCAGATGATCCCTCCCCCTCCCCCGGTGCTATTATTACAAAGGGATCTAATCCAACTCCACAGTTATTGAGCTGCTGCGATGTACCTGGCACCATATTATGAGTAGAAATGCAAAACGAATAGACATGGGCCTTGGCCTCAAGAAGCTCTAGTCCAACACAGGAGATAGACTAGGTAATTTTAAATAATTAGAGCTAAATGCATGTGGCGTGATAAAAGCCCAGTGAAAGAGAGGGGTGAGCTCTGGATGGGAGGAGTGAGGGGAGATTCTCAGAGGCGACAATCTCTTGGCTGGCTTTGGGAGTGAAAAACAATTTGGTAGATGGAGCACCACAGGAGAAAGGCACTGCTGGAAGACATCACAGGGACAAAGACACAGAGGTGTCGAAATTGGACTAAAGGCAGCTGTGTTCCAAAAAGCTTGGTTCCAAGTCCATTGTTGAGAAATTAGACTTTTTTCAACCATATAGGTGTACAGTATATAAGTCTCTCGGCCAACTCCTGAAAGCCTGTTAAAACCAAGAGGTTCCTTGGATTGGTACTAACACTCCCATCTTGAATGACATTTGGAACGAGGGAGGGAAAACAAAGACTAGTGCTGTGGAGCCTCACCAAGCCAGACCCAGAACTGCCTGCCCATAGTCTTTGAGAATTTCCATCAGGTAGTGGAGGCTCACAGGGGAATAGATAAATTACAATGTTATCATGATATACACAGGCAAGAACAAGATGCCATGGGAACACCTAAGCTCCCCAGCTGGAAGGAAAAACACTCCCTCATCTCCAATCCACTGGCCAAAGTTCCCACGGTCTGGCAAGAAGGTCACAGGAACATAAACATGCCGGGTAATAGGGAATCTGGGTGCACTAACTGGACATATTACAGACAATTTCAGCAAGCATGTACATCACTTTCAAAGAAGGGTCAACAGGCAAAGTAGTCATGATCTTGCTCTAATGGAGTCAAAAGTGGCAGCAGGGGTCCTGAGTCTAGGGGGCTCCTGAATGGAGGTCAGGACCATTATGCGGAGACAATCCAGCCTAGCAACACCCAAGATAACAACAACAACAACAAAACCCAGCAGCAGCACAGCCAAGAAAACATATGTGGGGGACGGCTCCCCACCATCCCCCGCCACCTCAGACTCCAGATGTTAACTATTATCATGGAAGGGTAAGGATGGTGCAAACGTTGTAGTTACAACTTGTAATCCTGTGAAATTCTTCCTGACTTAATAAAATATGGCAGCAGTCACTCAACATCACGTGGCACTTGGTGACGGCGGAACGCTTACCTTTGGTTTAGGCAGCAGAAAACTCCTCTGCAGGATTTCATCTTCGATAAGGGCGGAGGGTCCACTAGATTCCACCTAGCGGAGAGGGGGTGTGGGGACTGGGGTGAGGAGCGCTCTATGTGGGGGGCAGGGGAGACGGTGCTCCGTGCTTTACTCTCTTCCCTGCGATTCAGCCAGGAGGATAATGTGCCAATGTCTGGTCCAAAGTCCCCATCGACCAAACTGTCTTTGACAGTTGTATGTATAATGGAGATTTACACATTCGACATCTTAAGAGCAGCGTGTCTCAAGAGCTAGAAGATCCTAGGATACACAGTTAGAAACTTTCCTAAATCACCTAAAGAGATGCTCTACAATGTCCACAAAGAGGAGAGCATGTTTATGGATTACAGTCCACATCCAGAGGTCTTGGGAAATCTGAGACTATTCACAAATCCATAAAATGGCATCACTCATAGCATGACCTAAGGCATGAATAACGTGCTTTTGCAAATGCAGCAGAAAAAAGATGTGGTAAACAGGAAGAGAGGCTATACGTGAGGAACTGTGAGGTAACTGTACTATTATCTTACTCAGAACTGGTCATTGTGACAGCCACCAGCTTCTAGTCCTGATATATAACCTAAGAATTCAGAAATGGTTTGAGGGTTGAGAATATCGCCGAGGAGGAAGGTGAGAGAATGGAGCAGCAGTGACTGACGGAAAGCTGGAGAAGTGCTCAGAAAAAGGAAAAAAAAAACCCCAAACCGAAAAGGAACCTTAAACTATAGGCTGAGGAAACCACGTTAGGTAAAGGAGAGTGAGAGTAAAAATTAACCCTTAGAATTGGAAACTCTAGAACGAATGGGAGAAGGAAAGAGGCAGGCGGTTCGTAAAGGTCGAGAGCACAGATTCTGGTGTCTGGGTTCAAGTCCCAGATCCATTCCTTATGGGGAGAGTTGCTGAACTTCTTTGTGCTTCAGTTTCCTTATATGGTACATGGGAATAAAAACAGTGCCCATCCCTTTGGGTGGATGTCAGGGCTAAATGAGTTAATTTACGTGAAGTGCTTCAAACATGGCAGGGCACAGAGTAAATGCCAGAAAAATACTAAAATATTTTTTCAGCTATCTGTGATGGCTTCAAAGTGCCAGAGGATGAATCAGGTGATTCCCTGAGCTCTTTCAACCCTACAATTAAAGTCTAATAATAACAAAGTAATACACATATATATTGAGAGAGAGACTTGAAACAGCAATGAAATACTGATCTCAGTTTCCGGTTACTTAAAAAAAAAAAATTCCCTTAAAAAGGGTGGAGGGTTGCGAATAATCATTCTAATAGCTTAGTAAAACCTATAAGCCTATTTTCTAACAAAAATTGAAGAACAGCAAAATGGACCAGATAGAATCTTTGTGTTCTTGTGGCTCTTCTAGAAATTTCTCTATCAATTAAACACATACACACACACACACACACACACACACACACACACACACACATACACACTACCCTTAATTCTTTAGCATGCATTCTCCAGGCTTTGGGGCTGGTGATTTATCTAGATAGGTTTACTGTTTTGCTTAGATGGAGGATTGCTAATCAATCCCTGTCACATATCTCTTTTTCTATTTATACTCTGAAGTCAAGGGCATCAGTCAAGATGAAACCAAACTGCTAGAACCTTTGCAACAAAAAAGGTATATAATTAATATTCTCAAAGCACCCATCAGGTTCAAGAAAAAATAAGTATAAAAATAATGATTCAATCTCGGCATTCGAGATCGTTAATGCAGACCAACACTACAACAGGGATAGGATGTGAATCATAAGAACTCGTGAGAGAAAGATGAAAATCCACAGTACTCATCATCTCCCCTGCTTACTGACAAGGAGTTTAAGATTTTCCATGCAGTCAAGGGTGGAAAGAGTTTTTATACCCCCCTTAACTCACTCAAGTGTTTAAAAATATGCCGGCTTCCGACAGCAATTTTCCATTTTAACTCTGACTTCCATCCGAAAGGCACAGAGGAATTAGGTGCCTGCATCCAATTAGGGGTAAAATATATATCTATGACATTTCATCTATGACAAACTGCTCCAATTCAGAATTAGAAAACAATAGTTTAAAATTAGACAGAAAACACTGCTAAGTGTTTTAACATCTTAAGCCAAGAGAGGGCAAGGTTTCTTTGGCAGAAGCAACGGCCTGTGAAATTTTGCTTTCAGTCCTGACGACAACACAGGGTTTTATCTTTACTTTAAAAAAACACACAACCGAGTCTTGGTATGAAAGGCACACAATTCAACTTGTGAAAACACTGATTTGCGAGTACCTTTATCATTTTACAGGTGATAAAAATTAAAATGAACAAATTTGTGTTTTGATAATTGTGGCTGAAGATACTTAAGTAGGATAGCAAGAGAGATGACAAAAAAGGAAAATAAACTGAAATCACTATAGTTCTCAGAAGATAATACTCTTGAGGTTTTGCTTTATTTTGGTTTTTTAGGCCTAAAATCATAGATATTTATTATGTCTTTACGAACAGTTCTCAACTGTGGTTCTAACTGGCCAGAGGTGGGCTGGAGGCCAGCCACTTGCCCACCCACCTCCTCCGCTGCACAATGAGCTGGCAATTAACATGAAGACAACATCCTAGATACAGTTTTCCAATTATCTTTCCTTCCTTCTTTCATAATTTCACTCATAAGAAGTCTGAGAAAGAATACCAAAGACCTTCTTAGAAAACAACCCATATAAAACAAGTAAAAAGACAAAAGAAGGGGGACACCTACTACCATTTTGAGGATCACACCGGATCCCCCTCCAGCCCCCGTGAGGGGGCAAAGGCGCCCCTAAGGCTCTTCTTTGGTGTCTCCACCCCACTCTTTCCACAAAATCTGCCCCATCCTCCTGACTCATGGAGCATTTTTCTCACAGGTAACTCCTAAACCATTAAGTCCAGCTTTGGCTTCTCACCCCATTCCGGTTTTACAACTTCCAGTACAATTCAACCTTTCCCGTCTGCTCGACCACTGACGGCTGAATTGAATTACGGTTAGTTCCCTTGGTCACGTTGCGGGCCCGGGGACAAAACCTCCCAATGCTTCCTGTCAGACCTTGGGCGAAACCCACAGCCCTCACAAGGCTTCACCCCATCATCCATCCTGCTCCAGCCACAGCGGCCTCCTCATTATTCCCTGAACATGCGAGGCAAGCTCTCACTTCAGCACCTCACACTGCCTCTTCCTGGCAGCCCCGCGGCCCCTCCTCCAGGTAGCTGTGCGACTAGCTCCCTCACTTCCCTCAGATCTTTACCAGAAAGATACCTTCTCATCAGATCCTTTCCTGGACAACCTATCTAAGACTGCCACCTGCTTCCCACCCTCAACAATTCCAGGCTCCCTCCCCACTTCATTTTTCTCCTTAGTCCTTAACTCTTTCTACTGAATTTTTTACTTTTGGGGGCCTTATTTACTGCCTTTCTATCTCACTAGAATATAAGCTCAGTTAGGGCAAGAATTTCTGGTTTGATTCATTTCAGTGTTGTATCCCTGTTACAGTGAGTTATAGGCATTCAACAGATAATGAATGAATGAATGAATGAATGAATGAACTATGTGTGCCACAAAGGCTGGGACTGGCTAGCTCCTCTTCCCTTCTCTTCTATATTCCCAACCCTCACTACCACTTCAGTTCCAATCCCCCAGCTCCTAATATCTAATGGTATTCAATAATACTTGTGAAATAAATGAATGCCATTTAGAAGATATTTCATTCTCTTCCTCATTTGCCTGCCATCCTTTAAGTCCCAGCATTTTTAACTGAATTTCCATATTTGTTGGCTCATTAGTACTCACATATCCCAGAGAATAGACAGATAACAGAATAGAGATTAAATATAAATTTATCTGTTGATGTATAGGCTCATAAGATTAGCATTAGTTAAATCACAGCCCTGAAATATAGAAGTTTTCAGAATGCTGAGAGAAAAAAAGGACAGTCTGATTAGGTATTTTTCTACTTCACGGCAATTGCTGTATTTTTTTTTTTAACTGCACAATAAAGTTCCTATAATAGTTCACGAAGGGTCTATTTTTAAGTTTGCCAATGCATACAGTTTATGAAGTCATTTAAATGGAATTTTAACCATGATTTGAATTGGTGCCTAACTGCCTTTCTTATTTTGGATAAAACTATACGAAGGCTTTCCCTCATGACACTATCTAATTGAGATTTGGCTTTTTCAAACAAGTATTATATTAGCTGACTTAAGATATATGTCTTCACACAAGTCTTCTTCTTGGCATTCTTTCAAGTGGTGAGCTACTAATAATCATTCTTATTATTAGAGGAAATCTATTCACTCCTTATGAAATAATTTTACTCTTAGCTTCTCAGAGCTATCATAGCACCAGCAGTATTCCAGGCCCCTTGGGAGAGACTAAAGTACAGGCATTAATCTTATAAAAAGCTTCTAATCAACAAATTTGGGTTGTGAGAGGAGGCTAACACAGTTAAAACAGTAAGAAGACAATTAGAGATCACCAAAGGTTAGGTAAGCCAGGATGACAGAATGGCCTGCTGAGCCAGCAGATTTTTACATATAATCTCTTGGTAAGCTAAGAGAAAAATTATCCTCCTGTCCCATGAAAATACGGGACTCAACAAAGTAAAAGTTACATTCTCAAAAGCATGAATAAGTACATATGCGTATATATTAGAAACTTACGAATTCACAGTAATAGAAGTAAAAGTTATTCTAAAATCAGATGTATATAAATAGACCCTCTAGAGTAATATGCTTATCTAGCAATCAGATTTCAGCTGGACTGCATCACAGCATTTCAAGAAATAATGCATGAGAGAGAGGATTAGGTTTCTGGTCACCCAAAACTGATGCAAGGGTATATAAGAATGCCCTTTAGATGGGCTAAAATAGGCAAAAGCACATTGGTTCTATAATGGGACTAAGAATTTATGCACAAACTTTTCAAAATCGATGTGCTTGAACCAAACATAAAAGACATTTAATTTTCTTAAGTTATGTGATTTCTTCATGGAAACCTGCCTCTATGGACACTTCAAGTAATGCCAGCATCTTTGCTGGCATTTTTTAGAGAAAAACCTAAAATCCAGGACTCAAGTATCAACCCTGTTGTATAAACCTGTATCTCAGAGAATACACACAACTCAGGGAGCATGAGCTGGGCTTCTCCTTCAAACCAGCGAAGCAGTACACAAGCAACCCCATCTTCATCCAAACTGCCAGTGTCAAGTTTTCACTTCAAAATGTGAAGGTATGGGGCTTCCCTGGTGGCGCAGTGGTTGAGAGTCCGCCTGCCGATGCAGGGGACACGGGTTC